>NW_027223755.1:41938068-42003068 GCF_028538775.1 Myotis yumanensis
CCGGAAGAAATGGGAAGTCGCGTGGCCAAGATCTTAAAAATTCAATACAAATATATAATAAGCTCGAGGAAATCTAACCTGGTGGCAATTTTTGTTTAAAAATGTTTGAAATTTTTTTAAAGACATGTAAATTATGTTAACTATGTAGTTGCTAAGAAAGCTAACATACCCTTAGTGCCCCTGAGTCTAGTTTCCAGACCACGAGAGCAGTGGTCCCTGTAGCATAACTGATCAGACCAACCTAGCGAGTTTGCCCGCCACCTCCCCACACCGGTACATACACTACCTTGTCACACCTTTTCATCACCACCACCACTTGGGCTCATATCATTCAGTGTGGCCACTAATGGCTACAGCTCTTTGGGGCTTGGATTATAGTTTGAGCATTCCACACATCAGCTTAGCTCCCTCTGATGCTGCCCCCCCCCCTTTTTTTTTACTAACCAAGAAAAGAACTATATACCTAAGCACAAAGTGAAAAATACATGTAAACAGACAAAACAACTTAAGCATACACATTTACCAAAAGGATTCAGATAAAAAATGACCTGCAGCCACCTGTTTAAGCCGGCACACCATGCTACATATTACAGCATGAGTCCATGCAGAATCAGTAATTAGGCTGGTAAATTATAAGCTTCCACTACAGAAGAACCCTGAAAAGACTACTCTAAGAATGAGCAAATGACAGAGTAAGTATCTGTTGAGACATACTTCTCTATGTAGAACCATCTTCTAGGAATAGACAGCCATTTGAAAAAAAATGGATGTGATTTTAGATTGTTTTAAAAGTTGGGAGCCATGTTTTTCTAAAGCGTATATTTCATATACAAATGGTCAGTCATTTACTTTAAAAAAGAAGACTGCTCACTGGTAAGTTTGTAATTCCCAGACTATCCAGGTTATTATTTTTAATTTCAGAAATTTTGATCCCTTTGAAAGATATATAATTGTCTAATCACTATGCGGTATACCTGAAACTAATATGATATTGTATGTCAACTGTAGTTAAAAAGTAAATTTAAAAAATGAATAAAATGCAAGAGAGAGAGAGAGAAATTTTGATCCCTATGGGTAAAAGAAAAAAAATTTAAGAGGTTAATTTGTCCCGAATAACTGTGTGCCATGTACCCTTATCTGAAGATGAAATGAGGCAACTATCTATGCAGTTACAGCCATCCTTAAATTACTGGCTACATGCCTCAAAACTGGAAAACAACATATGAAATTCGGCCCAACTGCGGCCTGCCCCAGGAGAAAGGAAGCTTGAACTCCAGGTGCCCCTGACAGCACGGCTGGATGTGGAAAGAAAGAAAATGCTGAACAATAGACTCAGTAGAGGAAGGAGAGCCCCTCTAATCTCCCGGGCATGCAGAGGAGTTGCTGCTAAAGGGATATTTAAGATCGCACTGCTAGTTCGAGTTCTGCTGAACACTGAAACAATTTTTAAAAAGAAAAAAACTAACATGTCAGTATAATGCATATTTAATTCAGTACTTCCTACCAATCAGATTTAGTTCAGTACTTATCCACAGATGTTCACACATTTAGATATAGAAATGAAACACATCCCAGATCACACCGACGATGTTTATGAAAACGTACAAAGCACCCTCCCCCCCATAAGGAGTGGGTTCTTCCCTATTGTTCTGAGGAAGCTGCCCCACTCTGTCTGTGGGCACAGCACCCAGTCCTGGTTCCAGTCCCCCAGCCTTCCAGGATTAGTAACTGCAATTATACAAACAGGAATTTCCATTTCTTTTTCAAGACAGAGAACTGTTGCATAATGCACGTACCACAGATGTTAGATGATGTATAGTGTTGTCACACACACACACACCACACACAAAACCACCAATAACAGTTTTGTTCTGATTTTAAAAGTAGCATGCTACTTATTGAAATTCTGAAAAAAGGAAAATAAGAAAACAGTCACCTGTGACCCCACTAGTCCAAGATAACCAATTAAAATTTCAGTCTACATTCTTCCAGTCTGTCTGTGGCTACCAGTGTGCCCTTTAATGGCACCCTAGTTAGAAAGGCATGGGTGAGGTGAGGCATTATTGCTTGTTACACAGACTGACAATGATTGATACTCCCTACTGGCCTTCCCCTAAACCCACAGCAGTAAGAGGAATAATGGTCTGGTTGTGCACAAATCAAATACTACCGCCTGCAATTCAACAAGCATTCATTGGGGTCTACTTTGCACTCTTTTATTTATCCCACAAATGAATGAAATTCAAATTAACAGCAATAGCCCCTGAGGGCCATATGGTAACTTCAAATAAAAAGGCGGATAAGCCTTGCCCCTTGTGGACATGAAAACAAAAGTCAGGCCGCCTAGTACAAGTTCTCAAGGTTCCTGGTGAGAGCCCTTTTTGTGGCTTGCAGACGGCTGCCTTCTTGCTGTCTTCACATAGAGACCAGGAGACACCCGACCATCCTCTCTAAGGTGGAAAATTAATGTTGGGGAGAAAGGAGTGTTGAGCAGTTGTAGATAAAGACTTGAGAACCACAAATATGTGTGCAGCTGCCCACCAGCAATCCAGGGGTCCCCAAGAGTCTGTGCACTTTTAGGATCAGAAAGATTCAATCCACAACCAAATGTTCTAAGTTCCACAAAGAGGGAGTGCTTTAAAAGGCCACATACTAACTGTTATAACACCCTAGCTTCATACAGCAGCCTGCATGGCAAATACTGTATTACCTTATGCAACCAACACCTTATTGAACTATTCTGTGCATAAAGAAGACACAAGAAAAGAACTGCTTTTGATACTAATGTCACCTCACTCCATGTTAAACATTGTTATGACCCTGCTGAAACCCCCAATGCTCTTCATTCAGATACTACTCTGAGTACAGAGTTTAGTACTTATTATTTTAGAAACCACGTGAAGAGTTTTAAAAGTTAGTTTGTTTGCACTGACCTAAATAGAACCTCAAATGTTCAGCCTCACTAAACACATCAGAAGCCTTATTTAATTTTGACTGGAAAAATTTTAAATGCCAATAATGCCACTTTAATTGTGGTAGTAAGTCAAAATCAGAACAAACCCACATGAAGAAAACGTCAAAATACACTGAGGTTCTCCTTCTTACCTGTCAAATCAAGGTCAAAGTTAGGTGTTTCTCTTGGCCTAGCTGGTGGTAATACAGTTAAAGAAAACATGCAGATAACATACCTGTTTGGCTATGTTCAGTGTTTTATAAATGCACACAAGACTAGTTTACATTCTCTGCAAGTGAAGGCCATCTTACAAGGGAGAGGGGGGTCACAGGTGACTGTTTTCTTAAATACAACATATACCTGCGGGTTAATCAGCTCAGGCTGCCATAACAAAATACCACAGACTGGGGGCCTTACACAGCAGACATTTATTTTTCACTGTTTTGGAGGCTGGCACCAAGATCAAGGTGTCAGATGCAGTTCCAGGTGAGGGGCCTCTTTCTGGCTGGTAGTGGGCCAGCCACCTTCTCACCGTGGCCGAGGGAGTGCCCTGGTCTCTCTTCCTCTTCTTGTGAGGACACTAATCCCATCGTGGGGGCTTGACCTTCATGGCCTCATCCAAACTTAATTACCTCCCAAAGGCCCACCTCCAAATACCAAACACATTGGGGATTAGGGCTTCATCCAGCACATGACTTTTTGGAAGAACACAAACATCTATATATATAAAAACCTTAGTGACCATTATGACCGGTCGACCAGACTACCGGTTGACCAGTTGCTATGACACACACTGACCACCAGGGGGCAGATGCTCAATGCATGAGCTGCCCCCTGGTGGTCAGTGCACTCCCACAGCCAACCTCCTGTGGCTGGCCAACCTCTCACGATCCCTTCCCCTGGGCCGGCCCCAATCGGCCCCTGATTGGGACTGGGCAAGATGGCCCTGCCGGATCGGCCCCGATTGCCAGCCAGGCCGAGGGACCCCACCCATGCATGAATTCATGCACCGGGCCTCTAGTTCTATTCATAAAATATGTGTGTGTCCTGGGGTGCAGGTTGGAGAGTACCAATTTTATCAGTTTACATCCCAGCTGTTTAAATATGTTCAAAGCCATTCTATACACATTCCTTGTAACTATCTCAGTTCAAAAGAGCATAAACAGATCTCACAAAGTCTACAAAATAACACCAGTAAGAGCCTGGTCATTTAAGGTCAAGGTCAGGGGCCTGATTATCCCCAGTCAGGCCTGTTGAAAAGATGAAAGAAAAGAAACTCAGTTGCAAGGACACAGATGACTCTCACCCTGAGCACTATTTAGTAAATCCTGACAGAACCAGGCAACCACTTGCCACTACTGTGAAAGTAATTCCATCTTTCATCTCTAGCTCCAGACCTCCCTTCCTGCCTGAGTAGCCAACTCTTCGCCAGGCATCTTTCTCTCTGGAAGGCTAGCAGTTCAGTTTTGGATTCCACTCAACTCACTACTCCTTGTCATCTCTCCAAACTGAGGTTCCTCACAGCTGCTTACCTCAGTGAATGGCACCATGACCCATACCAGTCACCCTGGGCTCCCTCTTCCTAAGTGCCCAGCCCTGGAGATGACCAAGGAAGTATGGGGAGTCTCTCCAGATCTGCCCCACTCCTCACTCCCACACCAAGTGCCCTAGGGATTCCTGCACCAGCCTCCAACCTCACCTTCTGTCCCCTGCCCTGGCCACCTTGTCGCCTAGCCCACCTCACGGTCACTGAGTTCTTCTTAAAGCACAATATGATCACATCATTCACCTGCTGCAAATTCTCCATCTTCCACACAGCTTTTGAGATAAAGTTCCTACTCCCCAGCTCAGCACCCAAGACCCTACAACCTAAGGTACCTCCCTATACAACCATGCCTCCAGTCCCAGCCACTACCAGTGAGTGTCCTCTCTACCTCAGACCTTTACAAGCCTTCTAGACTCCAAATATATGCATTATTATTGCATCAGGTATTACCGTGATTTTAAAAGTAGTGAAAAACAGAAACAAAACCTTAAAGGTCCATGAAGAACCAAGTTGGCACTCTTTCCTTTACTCTTTCAGTCGTGCCTTCTACCACAAGAGAGCATCAAATATTTCAAATGCCAGACCAGACTCTTCCCTGGACACAGGTTTTATAAGTTGATGATAAGATCTGACCTTTGATTCCTTCTTTGCCTTGCTAAGTCTGAGAAGTCTGACCTCTGAGGAAAACTGCTGCTTGCTTTCATGGCATGTTGGCTGGTGGTTCTAGTCAGCCACTACTCACATACTGGACACATACTTTTTTAAAAAATATATTTTTTATTGATTTCAGAGAGGAATGGAGAAGGAGAGATAGAAACATCAATGATGAGAGAGAACCATTGATGGGCATGCCCCCCACTGGGGATCGAGCCCGCAACTCAGGCATGTGCCCTTGACCGGAATTGAACCGGGGACCCTTCAGTCCGCAGGCTGATGCTCTACCCACTGAGCAAAACCAGCTAGGGCTGGACACATACTTTTATAAAGCACAAGAAGAAATAGGCCTCCCTGTGTCCCTTATCCCCATGGAGGACCCAGAGGACTGGCTGCCCCCTGCCATCTCCTCTCCTCCCCCAGATTGCTCCCCTCTAATCAGGCGAGCTTGTGGGAGAGAAGTACACCCAGCAGGCTGCTTTCCAGGGGCAGGCTCTCCTGAATCCAAAAGGGAGCTTCCAGGGTTTGTGGAGGTCTTTGCTTCCCCAACTGAAATGTGTGTCCTGTGAGAGAGGCTTGCTCTTGGTTCTCGCTGTGTTACCAGAAGCCAGAACAGAGCCTAGCCCATGGGAGAGGCTGCAGGGGTATTTGCTGAAGGACAGGATAAAAGAATGGATGATTGAGCAAACAGGCATTCCTCCCAAATTAGAAAGGCAATATACAGCATAGTTCCCCAGCTCAAAAAATACTGTTTTGCTAAGAATGTCTTTTGTTTACTCTGCTCTTAGGTACAACCTTGGTAAAAACGGAACAATGTGTCATTAACCTCAAGAGATACTTTAAAGTTGCTCTTCGGAATAAATTCTGGAGATTAGATATTTACTTACTATTTGTATCTTTCTAAGAGAAGTAAGCATTGAGTAGAAACATTGCTTTTAAGATTCCCAAGAGAAGCACTCACAATGTCCACCAGTAAAGTGTTTTGGGGTGTTTTTTTTTGGTTTTTTGGGTTTTTTTGCCTCAAATACAATTAAGATATTTACTTTGGTGGACCCTGGAACCTGAGAATTTGCCATTGCAAGAGGGCAGCGAAGCCTGGAATTGCAAACCACACCTGTGCTCTGCTCTTCAGATCCACACAGAGCCTGCACTACACATTCCCTGGAACCAAAGTTCCAGAAAAAGCTGACCAGAATGGGCCAAAGGATGCAGCCTGCAAGTTCCAGAAAGCCCCTGGTGGGGACTGCAGGGGCATGGGTACAGCCTCAACTCAGGGTCTGTTGTAAGCAGCAGTTGCTCACTCTAAAATCAAGTGTCTTTACATTCCACCTCTTAGAAAGGCACTGCTTTTTCCAGGCTGTTTGAAATACTTGACAACCATCATTAACGTTTCTGAGTACTTAGCCCAAGACACCACCCAAGTCCTATACAAAAGTAATCACAGTTAACCTTCAAGGTGATTCTTTCACTTGAACTCTTATCACTACCATTTTACAAACACAAAAATCAAGGCTACAATTAAATAACTTGCTTTCATAGCACTCTGGGGACTCAACAGCCTCAATTTGGGTCTCCTATATTTGGTCTCCAACTTTGTCAATTCTTTGCAATAAAAAAAGTTGAGAAGCTGTATATATACACTGCTCATTAAAAGAAATATGTACTTTTCCATATATTGTTTTTCTGTCTCTACTATGGACTTCTCCTTCCTGCCTCGCCCAAACACTATATTCCGTAAAATCTCTTTAATTCATCAGTCCACACATCTCTGTAGGCAGATGCCATCAATTCTGGGCCCATCACATGGATGAACAGTCTACATTTTTACCAGAAGGCATCACATTGCTCTCATACACAAATATCCTTGTTCCTTCCTATTGTCAAATTACTGATTTATGTATCATGACTCAAATTATATTCAAGAGTGTTTGTTTGCAGTGTAATTATTCTTCCTAATTGGACCGCTCTGAAGACAGATGATTCCCGCTCCTCGCCCTCGCCCCCCCATCATCTCTAGTAATATGCACTGTCTTCTTTTTTAGTATAAAATGTTTGCTGCACCCTTTGCAAACCACAGCCAGGCACACACCTGCTCTCTGTGTGACCCCTTGGGGAAAACATTATTGTAACATAGGGCTTTATCTGGTATTACTTCAAACCCCTCAAATATTATTTCATCAGAATCAGATTTCTGACATAGATGAATAACAAGGCTATCACAGTATGACAGCAAAAAGAAATGAGAATCTTGGGTTTTATTTCTTTTCCCTATCTTTAAAACATCTCATCTCCCCACCAGCATGCGTTCCCTATCTCTTAAATTTGAAAAGGAAACGTTTTTAAAGAGGACCCGTAGAAAAGATCAGGAAAGGGAGATGCCAAAGAAATTAACATTCGGCCATGGCTTGGAGCGCTCAGGCAGTGGGTGAAGTAAAAGTAACCTGCAGACGACAAAGGTCCCTCCCTCCACTCGGGGTGACTCAGGTTTAACTCCCAGGACTGGGCTCTAACCGCTCCTCCTCCCCTTGCCCCTCCCCCTCCCCCTCCCGCCCACACTTCTCCCTCCGGTTCCAACGCACATTTGTCTATAGAGGCCGCTTTGCGATTTCAAACAGTTCTGCTTGTACATGTGGGTCACTGATAGCAACCTACAGGCACGCACACAATCAAAGTAGAGAAAACGGGAAATACAGGAAATGCCCGGGATGGGAGCGAGGATGGGGGTGGGGGTGGGGGATCCGACTTGTCTTCACTCCCATTGAAACAGCTCAAGGACGCTCGCTCCTGAAATCCATGACCCTCCTGAAATAAAAGGTGAACGGGATTGTAGGAAATCCTTTTGCTTCATCGAGTTCAAAGAACACTAGACCGCTGAATGGCAGGGGAAAGAAAAGAAGGGAGGAAACTTTGTATCTAAAAACACCCAGAAACGCACACACACAGTCTCCCCCGGTCCTTCGCCCCATCCCCTGGGCTCAACCCACCCATTCCAGATGTGGTCTTCCCCACTCGCCGCCCACCTCCTCCAGCCCGCACCCCAAAACACTGGCCGCCCACAAAAATGCAGCCCAGACCTGAGGAGCAGCTGATGTCTGTGGCCGGTGCGACCCACACGCCACAGACCAGGCCCCCGGGCGCGGTACCAGGCGCGCCGAGCTGCGCCCCAGACCCGCCGAGCTGCGCCCCCGAGCCGCGCGCCGCCTTGCCCGCGGTCGTCGCCGGTCGCGCCGGCTTCCCGGGAACCGCAGTTCCAGGCACAACTTTTTTCCACTTCTGCTGCCGGCGGCCGGCGCGGCGAGAGCAGACGCAGCCGTTCCCTCCCTCTCCAGTGTCCAACACCCGTCCCTGCAGCTCCCCGCCCGGTCCCCTTCCCTCCCCGCGGGCTCCGCGGGCGCCGGAGCAGAATTCCCGCTCCAGCCGCCGCGCACCCCGCCAGGGCTCCGCCGGCACCCGCGCGGGGACCCCGCAGCCCCACTACCGGGGTGCAGCTCTCCCGCCCGGGGTGCAGCTCTCCCTCCCAGGGCGCGCGGGGTCCGGCGCCCACTCACCGCCCGGCTCGGCGTCCCCGAGCGCGCAGCTTCCCAGCGGGGCTTTCCGTTACGCCTCCTCGCAGCCGCTCACTCCGGCCCCGCCGGCGCTCGGGAAGGAGGAGGCGGGAGGAGAGAGAGGAGGCGGCGAGAGGAGGGGGCGAGGGAGGGTGGGGAGAGGGTCCGCGGGTGGGGGAGGAGGAGCGGGCGAGCGAGCGCCGACCTGGGCCGCCGCCGGCTAGCGCGGAGGGAGGAGAAAGAGGGGCGGGGGCAGGGAAAGAAAGAGGCCGCCGCGCCTCCCCGCCCAGGACCCGGCCCCGCGCCGCTGCCCAGTCACCATCGCCGCCGCGTCCCGCTCTCGGCCGGGCGTCCGGGGGAGGGGTCGGCTCGGGACTCCCCCGGCGCGGGCGGGCGACGGCGGGCGGGCGGAGCAGGCCCGGCCTCCGGAGGGGAGTGTCCTGCGGGGCCCGGGAGGGTGTGGGCGAAAGGGGATCCCCGGGGGAGGGGCGGGGGCCTGGGAGCCGGTCACTGCGCCCTCCGTCCGGCGGCGCCTCCGGAGTCCAGCTCAGGTCCCCCGAGCGCGCGGGGAACCTCTAGGGACCGTGTCCAGAACCGGCCCGGGGCGAGAGCGCAGCGCCCGGTCGGCGTCGGGGTGGGAGGCGGACTCCGGCGGAGAGCGGGCCCCGGAGGGCGCGGGCAGTTCCCCAGGCGGGGCCCAAGCCGGGGTGTCGGTCGGCTGATCCCGGGAACCCGAAGCCGGAGGGGGTTTGCCTGGACCCCGCGCTAGCTCTCCTCTCCGGAGAGGAGGCTGGGGCGTAAGTTTCCTTGCCCTGCGAGTCTCCAGGTTAGGAACTCAGGGAGAGCAGTCTGGAAGGATATTTGTGAATAGACCGCTTTGGGTAACACACTTCTATTCAAAGCCACCCACCTCCCCTGCCTCAAATTAAGGTTTCGGGGTGAATTTCCTAGGCGTTTTTGCCGACAGTCTGAGAAGAATCCTTGCCCAGAGAGGGAACTCACTAACGCCCAACAGCGCCCCAGAGCAAAGAGCACAGAGTTCAAGGGCCTGAGTTAAGGTGACAATATTCCTTGTGATTTAAACGTAGGGACGGGGCACATAGCCAAGCAAACCCTTCTTATCTTTTTTCCCTGCTTCCTGTCCCTAACTCTCCGCCCATTGCCAGGGACACCTGCACCCAGTGGCCTGGACGCAGTCAGTCAACGCGTGGCCTCTCCCCTGCATGGCCAACAGGCGATCCCACTGATTCTTCACTTTCAAGGTCTTTCCAGGAGCCTGTCCTTTGCAAGTCCACTCACTGCCACTTTCCTGGTTCTCGGTGCTCTTAGAGGCGCCATGTTTTCAGTGGCCTCCTCCTTGGTCCCCTCTTTGCACTGGATCCATCTGTACAAGCCTTCCGGTTAAAGGTTCGCTCAGGCAGGCCACGTCCTGTTCTAGAAGCACTCTGACACAGAAAATTCTGAATTACTGAAAAGCTTTTCTATTCAAAGCCACCCACCTACTGGCTCCTGGGAGCTGGGTGCTTTCACCAGCCGGGTATCCTCCCCACCCCGCGAAGGTTCCATACTGCATCCACGTGGGAGTTCCTGATGCTCTTGCCAGAACTGGAATGCTCTCTTCCATCTCTCTCTCAGCCAAGTCCCGCTTATCTTTATTGCAAATGAAGTTTGTAATACAACATTTCTTCTATAAAAGGATGTGTGCATTCCTCCCATTTTTGAAATCATACACTAGAAATAACAAGGCTTATGGGGGGGAACAGGGTTAGGAACAAACTACTCAAAAGCTATGTAACCTTGCAACCAGAACACCTAGAAAACAGCAACCATTCCTGGCGTGGTGAACACAATACAATATACAGATGATGCACTGTAGAATTATACACCTGAAACCTATATAATGTTATCAACCAATGTCACCCAACACATTCAGTAAAAAAATAAAAGTCAAAATTTTAAGAAGAGAGACACCGGGGATGCACTCATGCACAGGAGAAACCATGAGAAGACACAGGGAGAGGTGGCTCTCTGCACGTTGAGGAGAGAGGCCTCATTAAAACCAACCTCCCAACACCTTGTTCTTGGACGCCCAGTCTCCAGAACTGAGAGAAAATGCCTTTCTGTTGTTTAAGCCCCCTGCTCTGCGTATTTTGTTATGGCAGCCCTAGCAGACTAATGCAAATAGGTGCTTATTGCAGGCCTAACGCACGAGGGTTACAGTGACAGTCTCCTCAACAGCGCTGTAATTTTTCGAAGGCAGGACCTAAGTCTTATATTTCTTTGTATCCCCCCAAATACCCAGTGAAGTTCCCTTGGTAGAACAGGACCTCAGTGAGCGTGCGCGCGCGCACATACACACACACACTCTCTCTCTCTCTCTCTCTCTCTCTCCCCTAGTAACCATTCCAAGAAACCATTCCAGCAAGAATTTATGAGCCATGTTAAATTCCTAAGAAATATTACAGTAAACATAAATATAGGACCTGACCTTTATAAAAAGATGAGGTAATGGATGAGGAGATTGAAAGTTGTTTGAGGGTGAAGAGTTAGGAAGATAAGCACAAAATATACAAATAAGAGGTACATTCCCCCTTCCCCATAAGCTTTTCCAAGTTAGAGCTCATGGCTAACTCAATCTAAGAGAAAGAATATAGAGTGAATGGGCATCAGGCATAGCATTGGGTGCTCTCCACAACTCACATTCTGCTGTGAGTTTTGCTTGCAGCTGCTCTTAATGGTGCAAAATATGAGGTGCTGAGAACAATTGCATGTGACCAACACAACCACTCCATTTTACTAATATCCTTTTTCTACATATCAATAATGAATGAGCTAATCTGTGTTACATATGCTCTCATTACAGAAATATGCTGGGTATAGAGCAGACTGTACTTACGTCTATACTTAGGAAGCAGACTGTACTTCATTCCACACATCTAGTGAGCACTCACTGTGTGCAAGGGGCAGTTCAGGCACCGGGATGCATCGGCGGACAAAGGGAAACACAAAAATGTCTGCCCTCATGGATGTGGATACGTGAACAGGGCATCGCAGATGGTTTGTATTATTTGGTGGTATTGCACGTTTCATATGGATGCAACTTGAATTGATGCCGCATCTACATTTTATTCTCTTTTAAAAATATATATTTTTATTGATTTCAGAGAGGAAGGGAGAGGGAGAGAGAGATAGAAACATCAATGATGAGAGAGAATCACTGATTGGCTGCCTCCTGCATGCCCCACACTGAGGACCAAGCCCACAACCCAGGCATGTGCCCCTGGCCAGAATCGAACCTGGGACCCCTCAGTCTGCAGGCTGACGCTCTACCCACTGAGCCAAACTGGCTAGGGTTACATTTTATTCTCTTTGAGGGCTAGGGTTGAGCCTTATGTTTTTGTATCTTCACAATGTCTGACATAGCATATGCCTACTGGGATGTGTAAATTAGGGAATTTACACCCATGTATCCTTTGTGCTATTAAATTCACAGGAGAACCACTTGGGATCTAAAACTAAAGTTCTCTCAGGCTCGTTCACCAGGGACCAGCCAAGATGGGCCGAGTTCATACCAAGACACTGAAGAAGGCAGCCAGGGTCATCATGGAGCAGTACTGCACGTACCTGGGCAATGATTCCACACCAAGAAGCACGTGTGCGAGGAGATCGCCGTTATCCCCAGCAGAAGATCTGCAACAAGATAGCCGGCGCTGTGTGTCACCCATCAGATGAAGCAGGGTCAGAGAGGCCCTGAGAGGGGTGTTTCCTTGAAGCTTCAGGAAGATACGAGAGGAGAGATAATTATGTCCCTGAGGTCTCAGTCCTAGATCAGATCATGAAGTTTATTCTGAAACTAAGGAAATGCTGAAGCTCTTGGAGTTTGGCAGTCTGTCCAGCCTACAGGTCACTCAGCCTACCATTGGAATGACGTTCAAAACACCACGTGGAGCCATGTGAATCTTTCTGCTGTGCTCTAATACCAATAAACCATCTGATGAATGAGGATAGCTAAATGTCAGCAACCAAAAAAAAAAAAAAAAGTTTTCTCAGAACCATGTTTATTGCTATTTGGGCTAAAATCAAAGCAAGTATCCCCAGATAGGATCATTTGGACCTGAAGAATAGATAAAGTACACTTAATAGGAATCAAGAAACTAGGGATTGGAAGGGGAGGAAGAATAGAGAAGGAGAGACAGGATAAAAGGTATAGTCCAAGAAGAAAGTACCTGCTACGTTCTCTGGAAAGGCAGACTAGGGGAAAAAAGGGTAATAACAGGAACTTTGGGGGATTGTGAATGTTGTTTTTATCATGGGCTTCAGCTACATTTTCAAGAAACACTTACTATGAGGCATAAATGAGAAAGAAATTAAAGGGAAACTGCCAAGTTTAGTCAAATGACAAGGTCTTGGAAGATAATTATGAGCCATCGGATGGGCCATAAGGTAAAATTACCCTGGGCCTGGTGAAAATGTGATTCTGAATGTACTTGCCTGTGCAGATCACTCAGCCTCCTGAACACTATACCCCACCTGGTGTAACTTACAGCAACAGGGCTAGACAGTTTTCATGTGTGAACACTTTGTTTCCTATTCTGAGTATGAATCTGTTTGGGATTTAAATCAAATATGCATTTATAGCAGACACATTTGATATGTTTTCATGATTGTCAGCATACTAAAGATTGATTAAATTTGCCTATTCACCTTCAAAACACCCTACCTCTCAAATCCACCACCACCCATTTTCGGAGACTGAGATTTCCTTATACTGTGATCACAGAATTTCAGTGCTAGACACAAACTTGGAAATCAATGTCCTTTAAAAATCACATACAAAATTAAATTATTTAAACTGCAAATATCTTCAGGGAAACTAGCAAAATTACAGTTCACCAACTTGGGGCCCTATGAAAAATCAGTCTCATAAAATTATCATTCTGCTTTTTTTTAGTCCATGGATTGAATTGTATAAAGAAGCCACCTAAAATTATAACTCCATTTTCCTTGACAAATATGGGTGGAGAAATGGCAATTTTGAGCACAAAAACTTGAAGGGTTTCTCCTGATTAAAAAGGACTCTGCCTATTAAAATCAGTGTTCTGGTCTACGTGAGACAGAAGCCACCTATTGGGCCACAGAAATGGCCTGGCTACGGTCTCCAAAAGACAGTAATGTCATATATCAATTCCTGCTGCCAACTGGCAGTTTTTAAGTCAAGAGTGAAAATGAAGCCTGTGTGTACAAAAAAAAAAAAAAAATTCCTCCATTTTTATTGAAACCCCATTACCAAGGTGTTAGGCTATCTGATAAGTGAGGACAGCTAAATGTCTCTAGTAGGAACACACATTACAAGTACCAATCGGCACCTAATGGGGCAGCAGGGGGACCAAGTCATATATAAGGGGCCGTGAGCTCCCGATAAAGAAAATCTCAATGATCTATAGAAAAAAACGTCCACTTTCCACTCACATCTATTCAGGGAACATCGACAACAGCGCCAAGGAGAAACAGGGCCCTCAAAATGCACCGTGACTAAGTCACGGAAGAAACGAACACTCAGAACTTTGGGCATTTGCTCTCTCCTGGTAAAATCTGAGGACTGTTGGCCACTTTTATCTTCAGGCCACAGTCTCTACTTCCTGGTCTTCCTTTCTTCTATAAACGAAGCAATAACTTCAATTTGCCACTAACTTCTAAAGCAGTAGTCTGCTTTCCTGCCTCTGGTTCCCAAACTAGACTCCATGTGACTCTGGTTAAACTCAACCCAAGAAGGTGCTCCGTTCATTTCCTCCTATTATGTCACCACCACCATGAACAAATCCATCTGGCCCTCGTCCAAATGAACTTACCCCTGAAATGAGGTGGAAATTTCCATATAGTGAGAATGTTTTCCTGCAATAACCTTTTATAGGTTGCATGCAATTTTTGCAACATTCTTTGCTGCTCGATAACATGTAACTGGCAAACTCAATTCGCTGAATCTTGACTCACTCCAAATCTTCACCTGCAGACATGTTTCTGGATTACAAAACTTTCTCTCGGAAGAGGTCCAAAATACAAAGAAGCTTGGGGGATTAGCTTCTTAACGGTATTCCTGACGGGCATAAAAGCACCCAGAGAAACAGTGCTTTAGCCCTTTAAAGCAACAGTACTGTGCATCTGGCCCCCGACTTGTGTTTCCAGCTTTGTCTTTTTCTATGATGAATTATGTGTTGCTCTCAAAACTATTACATTCATTAGTGCCTACAGTATTATTTGGAAAATGTGAAGATGAGAATTTGAGAAAACTACTGCCATTTATTTATTTATTTATTTATTTATGCACTGTGAAGAGGGTGCTTGTCCCTAATCTGTCCCAGACTAAAACACGCAGTCTTCAATCTGAAAACCTTGCCTGTAAGGAACTTTTTTCTCTAACTTTTTCTGTCAATCCTCTTCCTTAAAACAAGAAGCACAAGCATGCATATCTGTAAAACCACCAATTCTTGGGCACCTTATTTTCACATAGTGCTAGAATTAGAAAATATATTATTTTCTATTGAAAATAAAAATATCGCGTATTATTAATTATTCTGCCTACTTCCAAATGGCCTTGGGGTGACTCGTTATTTAAAATAATAGGAAGTAAGGGATCCTCTTAGCAGGGTCCCGGTTTACCATAGCTGAGCATTAAGTTTAGCTCTGGGCTTTCCAGAGCCAAGGTAAGAATGACATACTATGAATAATATAGTTCCCACGATCTGGTGAAAGAATCATAGTTGTTTCTCAAGTTAGGCAAACTTTTTCCTGGCACTAACTTCTGAGAGGAATTGAATCATGGAAATTCTTACATAAGAAACACTGGACAATCTACACTTCTAGGTGCAGCATCTTCACTGAGAGAAAGCAATAAACTCTTGCCCTGTGGAGCAGAGAAGGTAAAAAGTTGACAAGAGATAACAGAAGTGTCTAGACTGTGTTTCTATCACGGCTGAAACTGCATTATCTGAACTTAACATCCGCCTAGACTCTGGGACCCCAATTAAGAAAAGAAAAATAAAGGAATCTTAAACAAATTATGCAAACAAAAACCAATAACAACTAGTTTTTATTGTTGAAGAGTAAGTTCTTTAAATATTCTGTAAAATTTTGCTGGTAGACAACTATCTTAAAAATAGTTTATATAAGCCCTGGCTGGTGTTTTCAGTGGTTAGAGCGTTGGCCCGTTCACTGAAGGGTCACAGGCTGGATTCCCAGTCAAGGACACATACCTAGGTTTCAGGCTCAATACCTGCCCCTGGGCAGGGCATGTGTGGGAGGCAACCAATCCATGTGTCTCTCTCACGTCAATGTTTCCCTCCCTCCCTCCCTCCCTCCCTCTTTCTCTTCCTTCTTTCCTATCTCCTTCCCTCTCTCCCTCCCATCCTTGCTAAAAATCAATGGAAAAAATATCCTCAGGTGAGGACTTATATAAGCGCCTCTTTAATTTCCTAGAGTGTCAGGAAAACAAAAGTTTGATATTAATGAATTCAAAACCCTCCACTACCTTCAGATATACGATAAGAAAAGATCATAGTTATGGAAAAACCATGGGCTCTCAATTCCTAGTGACTGTGTATAAATTCCACTTGCTCCATGATTAGTTACTAAATAATTTTAGGCAAGTCATTCAACCTCTCCAAAATTTAGTTTCCGTGACGATAATACTATCACATGGGGATATTATGACTCTTATATGATTGTTATTACAATGCAAGTGAAGGTCTCTACTATAATGCCAACATATAATAGTGCTCAATAAATATTTATTCCCTCCCCTTCACATTTATATTCCTGCAAAAGAATTTTCTCCCAGTTCAAAAAGACCACTTTTCCCAATTTGCCAATTACATAGCTTTCCTATGCTTTTTGTTTAAAAAAAAAAATATATATATATATATATATATATATATATATATATATATGAATCAAAACACTGAGGCACTGGCATAAGGATAGACATATAGATCAATGGAATAAAATTGAAAGTCCAGAAATAAACTCTCACATTTATGGTCAACTGATATTGAACAAGAGTGCCAAGACATTTCAATGCAGAAATTCCTTTTCAATAAATGGGACAAGTGGACATGCACATGCACATGCAAAAGAATGAATAAAACCCCTACCTCACACCATACAAAAATATTAGCTCAAAATGGATCATTGACCTAAATGTAAAAGCTAAATTATACAACTCCTAGAAGAACATATTGAAGTAAATCTTCATGATCTTGGGTTAGGCAATAATTTCTTAGGTATGACATCAAAATCACAAGTAACAAAAAACCACACCCATAAATTGTACTTCATAAAAACTAAAAACTTTTGTGTGACAAGAAGATACCATTCATGTGGGGAAAAGGAAAACCATAGAATGGATGTAAGTATTTGCAAAACATGTATCTGACAAGGGAAGTCAATAATGAAAAGACAACCCAAAAATGGGCAAAGAATCTTAAGAGATAATTTTTCCAAATAATTATACGAATGTTCAGTAAGTACCTGAAAAGATGTTCAACATCATATTTAACAGGGGAATGCAAATGAAAACCACACTATTTGTACTGGTATGAAAAAGATAAAGAAGACAGGTTATAACATGTGTTGATAAGAATGTGGAGAAATTGAAATCTTCATACATTGCTTATAGGATTGTAAGTGGTGCAGCAACTTTGAGAAACAGTTGATATCTCCTTAAAAAGTGAAACATAGAAATATCATGTGTCCCAGACATTCCTCTCTTGATATATGCTGAAGAGAAATAAAAACCTGTCTACAGAAAAACCTATAGAAATGTTCAAGCAGTATTCTTCATAATAGACAAAGTTAAAAGCCAGATACCTGTCAACTGATGAAGGAACAAGCAAAAAGCTATCTATACATTTATTTTATTATTCATATACATCAATTTCATTTTCAGCCATAAAAATAAAGTCCTAATTCATGCTGCAATCCAGATGAACTTTGAAAACGTTATGTTAAATAAAAGAAGCCAGTAGCAAAGGTTTTATATTGTATGATTCCATTTATAAAAATGTCTCAAATATGCAAATCTATAGAGACAGAAAATAGATTACCAGTTGCCTAGGGCTAGAGAGGAGGTTGGGGGTAGAGGGAAGTGAGAAGTGTTTGAAAATGGGTATGACTTCTTTTGGGGAGGGCACAAAAATGTCCTAAAATTAGATTGTGGTGATGGTTGCTCAACTCTTAATATACTAAAAACAACTGAACTATATACTTGAAATGAGTAGATTTTATGACGTGTGAAAAATATCTTAATTCTAAAAAGAAATTAAGACAAAAAATGCTAGGAGAAATGGTTGTGCTATCAACAACCAGGAATAATTGCAGTAAACATTTGCTGTGTGTAAGAGGGCTACAACAATGACTAAGCATGGACTCCATCCTCAAAGAATCTAAAATGCAGTGGATGAATGTAGTTCAATGAAGAGCAATGCATATTTTAATTGCCAATGGGACCAGAATTAAATAAATAGCTGTGATATATAGTATTCATCTAATACACTGTACTAAACTTAGGGACATAAAGTGTGTCTGTCCCAGTCCTCTACAGGCACCCAGGCTTTGGGAATGAAAGAGAAGGATCTAGGTAAAAGCACTGTGCTAAATATAAGAGAAGGTGTCACTGGAGCCCATCAGCACTGAAAACAAGCAGTGGAAGGAGATGTTAGAGAAGGTTCTCTGGGAGTTAGTTATGACATTGTTTCAAGGATACGTAGAAATTCACAAGGTGCAAGGTAGGGTACAGTCCACCCAGACAAAGGAGACTGCACACACAAAGGCCCCCATTGCAACCGAGAGCTCATGATGGAACACAGAGAGAGGAAAATTGAGAGGTGAGAAGAAATGACTTGGGGAGGAAGGGTAGGTATTAGTGGTACCCCCGCAAAGTCCTATGAAGTTCCATCTGAGATCCCCAAGGAGCCATTGAAGGTTTTAAATCTCAGAAATGGCCAGATCTTGTTTTAGAAAGATTGCTTTGCTTGCTACATAAGGAGATGGATTCAGTGAGAGCAAGAGCAGGAATGAGAAATCTGTCTTCCAGGAGCATGGGGATGAGGACGTAGGTCACTGGCGGTGGTGGGCTTGCGGTACTGACTGGCTGGTCAGTGAAGAAAAGAAGGTTAAGGGTGACCCCTAGTTTTCTAGGCTGGGTAATGCTTGGCAGGATGTGCCAGCCAGAGAGGCAGTGAACATGGGACAAGCGGTCAGATTCCTGTAGGGCATGGTGAGTGTGACTATCCCTCAAAGACTAGAAAAGGCCATAGGCCACAGATATGCAAAACTGGAGCACCAAACCCCCCTCCCAAAATTTTAAAGACCAGTGTCAAAAACTTCCTTTTAGCACCAGATTGTAGAGGTGGGCCCGGGTGTACCTTTTTTGGTACCCAAGCCAAGGACAGGCCTGCAGGCACTAGAAGATGCCAACTTCTGTCTCAATCACTTGAATTACACCAACAGTAGATAGTGCTGATAAATATTGCTGTACTAAATGCTTTCCAGCCAAATGGAAAATGTCAGCTTGAACAGGCTGTAGGAAAGACTCTCCCAGCAGATTTCATGACCCAGGTTCTGATGGAGGCTGGGAGACTCTGTAGAAGTTTATCCACGTTGGGTTGAATCAAATATCATTGTCACTTATTATGGGGACATGCGAAATGCACCCGTGATCTAAATCAGTATCCTTTGTGGGTATCACCTCATTAGCTAATTCAACAACTTAATAACAAGTTAAAGGCAATGTTCCGTCTCCTGAGTTACTCTTTTGCAGTTCTATAAAACACTACCTTGGAAATCTTCATAACTTTGTAAACCAGATAAGGCCTTCAAATTCTAATGGGATTATTGATTTTCAAGTCAAAATAAAGTTTCAGTGCAACTCTTAATGCATTTATTGACTGGGATCAAAATTAAAATGGAGAAAATAATCAATAACACATCCTAAAAATAAAGCTAACATCAGAAACTATCTCTCTGACTTCCAAAGTGGGATTTTATCTGTCAGTGCACAGTTCCCCGAGAAACCTGAACTCTCTTTGACCTGATAGAAAGCAGCCACTTCAGCATAGGATGAAAGACAATATGATGATATGCATGGTCAAAAATAAACAATTCTTTAAAGTGCATTTTAACCTCAGAGACCTCAAAAGAAAAAAGCAACTACCACATCTACTGATAACACAAAAGGAATTCAGGAGAAACATTTCAAGCTTACAAAACAAATTTTTAAATCTTTCTTATTCTTTGTCTGAAACTGGCTGTGGTCCAGAAGCATAGCTTCTCTTTCTCTCAGCCCAGAACACTTCCCAAAGCTTCCAAGCTCGTGACATCGTAAGCAAAGGAAAGTTGCCAATGCCTGAAGGTAGCAATGCCAACAACCTGCTAACATTGTAGTGTGAGAGATTGTTTGTGCATTTACTATGTTTTTCAAGGAGCTAGCTTATGAAATCACAATGAGAAAATGTATTCATTTCTCTCACTTCTCAACATTGCAAAATGAAGCCCTTTAATAATGCTTGTTCACATGCATAAATTGAATTTTATGACTTCACAGTTTTATTATACTTTTATAACACTGAATCTCATGAGTCTTCATGGAAATTATTAGCAATAGTTTATAGCACTTTGCAAAGTATAAACTGCAGCTGTGATAGTTCAATTATTATCACAGGCCATTTCAGGTAGTGATTCAGTGAGAGAACCAACCGTTGGTTTCTTATCTCACAGTTTATTGTCCAAGCCTTAGGCAGGACCATGATTTAATTGTTGGCCATTTTTTTTCTAATAAAGTAATCTAAGCAAACATTCTGCATGGCAGTTGGATGGTAAGGAAATGCTTTTAAAAGGTTCATTTCCAGGTTTCATTTTATTTATATCTTGAGAGAACTTACATTAGCATATATTCCCCTTTGAGATAAATTCATGATGAAATAATTTGCAGAGTGGGAGGTTCTCTGATACTCTTCAGTCAAAATCTCATGATCAATTTATAGAAAACTCTCAAGTGGAAGGGTAAGTTGGACCCTTACCTCACACCGTATAGAATAATTAATTCAAAATGGGTTAAAGCTGTAATGGTAAGAGCTAAAACTATAAAACTCTTAGAAGAAAACATGGGAATAAGTCTTCATAAGCTTGGATTTGGAAATAGATTCTTAGATATGGTACCCTAAAGAAACAAAAGAAAAATAGATAAATTACACTTCATCAAAATGTAAAACTTTTGTTATCAAAAGACATTATCAAGAAAATAAAAAGATAGCCCAGCAAGCACCAGAACACAGATTTCTCAGGGCAAGGCCGAGGTCAAGGCTGAGGTTAAGGCTGAGGTACCTGTGTCATTGAGCCACTGGCACAGTAGGTGCTCAGAAATCCTTGTTGAACTATTCTGAATGAGGAAAAACGTACCCCAGTGGGATTTTTTTCTTGACTTAAAAAATTTAAAAATCCTTAAAAAAAACAAAACCCTGCAAGTTCACTTAGTTTATCATTTCATGCATCTTCCCATATCACTGAGATCATACTGTAGACAGCCTTTTAGCTTTCTTTCTTTTTCCACTCAACACCTTGAGCTGAGCATTTCCTCATGTCAGTAAAAATTCTGTCTGCTCCAATTTTACGTCCTGCGCTCTAAGCAAGGCCTGTTTCTACACTTGCTAGTGACCAACTCAGAGTGCCCACTCCACTGGGAATCCTCAGGGTTTCAGACATCTCTGTTAAGACCCCAAATACTTCAATAATCATTTTTCTAAAACACTTCAATTTCCTGTCACGCTGTGTATCCTGCATTGCCATTTAATGACGCCATTTAACAAGACTGAGAGGCCAACGTAGGCCAAGAAGAATAAGGGAGATCCAGGATTCCTGTGGGGAAGCGCTAGGACCACTTGTCTATCTTCAAATCCAGCCATGCCACGGAATACTGTGACGTAAGACAAGTTATTTAATTGATCTGTACTGCAGTTTATCATAAGTAAAAGGGAGAAATGATAACAGTAATGTTACTTGTAGGACTGTTGTGAGTGGGCACATGCGGAATGCTTATAACAATGCTTGGGGCTGGGGGACTTGGGGAGATGTTGAAGGTACAAACTTGCAACCAGTAAGTCCTGCAGATCTAATGTATAGCATAATGATTATAGACAACAAGACTGCATTATAAACGTCTAAGTTGCTAAGAGACCAGATTTTAATTGTTCCCACAACAAAAAAGAAAAGATAATTATGTGAGGTGATAGAAGTGTTAGCTAACGCCATGGTGGTAATCATATTGCAATGTATACATGTATCAAATCAACAAGTACGCCTTAAAGATACACAATGCTATATGTTAATTATATCTCAATAAAAATAAAGAAAGAAAAGACACAATGCTTGACAGGTAATAAATGCTTAATACATGTTAGCTGGTATCATTATTATTAATTACAAGCAGACAGCCCTGGGTTGGAAGCCTCTATTTTCAACTTGCCTCCAATGTCAGCGGGCACCTTGCTTAACCTTTCAATGCTTTGGTTTTCTCCCCTCTAAAATTGGTATTATATGTGCTGGCCAGTGTGGCTCAGTTGGTTGAGCGTCGTCCCATGCACCAAAAGGTCACCGGTTCGATTCCTGGTCAGGGCACATTCCAGGTTATAGGCTCAATCTCCATTTGGTGTGTGTGTGTGTCGGGGGTGGGGGGGTGGGTGGGGTGGGGGGAGGTGAGGTGGAACCAATCAATATTTCTCTCATATCGATGTTCTCTCTCTCCCTCTTCCTTCCTTTCTCTCTAAAATCAATAAAAACATTTAAAAATAAAATCGGTATTATAAAACCTATCTCACATAGTTGTAAGACATTTAAAGGAGCTCCATGCAGAACAGCTAAGGCTTGCTCACCATGGGCAGACAGGAAATGGTTGTTATGCCTCAGGCTCATGGTATGAGCCCACCCCCAATACCACAGAGCAGGTGTCTAGCAAACCAAATGGAGAGCTTTGGGGACAGAGGATTTTAAGGGCAGGAAGGGAGGCTCAGATGCTGGTATTTGGGTGGTTTCCTTCTTAGAGTCCAGAGATCACGGAGTATAGAGGCCTGAGGGTCCCCACTACCTGGAGACCCACCCATCTAGAAGAGAGGGACCCCCTAAGACAGCAGACTGTTTGAGTTTTCTTAATTTGTTTCTAATCAAATGTTCCGGCTGGAGGACTTCTCCAGCTGTGGAAGGGTGGGACTGTTTCAATGACTGTGTTATCAGGAAGATCTAGTTCCTCTGTTTAAAAAATATCTATCACTTGTGGAATCACAGAAATGGAAGGGTCTATGATGAAACAGGCACCCCAGGCCTGTTCCCAAACAGAAGGCTCCTTTGTCGAGTTTTCTTTGGGTCCTTTTCAAAGGCTCCTGCCTGGCTGGCCTGGCCCAGGCAAGTCCTCCCTCCGGTGGGAGAACAGGCAGTTCTCAACAGACAGGGTCCCGGGCAGGCAGTCGGGCCCTCCCTGCCCTGTTTATGTGTGCTCAGCCATTTTAAAGGACCTACTACTTTGGGAATTAGGTAAGGGAATAAAAGGAACAAATTAATATGTAAGTCTGATACTTAAGTAAGTCATGCATGATTAAAACATGACTCAAGAAGTTTATCTGTCTCTCTGAGGCTCACTCCCCTCCAAACTCTGGATTCCTCCTCCAACTCCATCTTGGAGCAGCCCCTTTTCTGCATTTCACCTTACTTCCAGCCCCCACCCAAGTCTAGGGTCTCTCCTCTAGAGCCTTTGCACCTGTGGGGACTCCAATTATTTGCCTGGGTCAGGTGGCAGCCTCTCTCCAGTTGAAAGCTGTCTGCCCAAACCCTGAAATGCAGCTCGTAGCCCCTCTGCATCATCACGGTCTCTCACTGCTCCTCTCCCCACTGCTGAGGACCCCATTCTCCACTGACCTGGACCCGACCTGCTCCTTGGCAATCCTGCCCTGCCCTCAGGCAGCTTGCCTTTGTTTATAGGCCCACACCTGGCCCTGGATCCCAGTATTGGTTTTCTTCCCTCATCGCTCCATATCTATTTTTGGTCACACCTGTCCCTCCAGCCGGGGGCCAATAATTGGTAAATATTTACAAAGGTCACTGTGGGCAAGGCACTGTGCTAGTGGCCTGAGAGCAGAAGGTGGTAAGACTTGGCCGCGCAGTCTCAGAGCTCCCGAGCTAACATCTAAGGTGCGCGTGTCAGGTGCCATTGAGTGCACTCCTAATGGCAAGCAGAAAAGACTTCTTCCCTGGCATGGTCAGGGAAGGCTTCCCAGAAGAGGTGGGACTTGAGTTGAGCATGAAAGGATTAGGCAGCCAATGGCTCTCCATGCATTTTAAAGAACGATATGAATTGGGCTCTCCACTCTGAGATTTGATACCTACTTCTGCAGTGGGGTATAGTCGCCAAATTCTTCTTTTTTCAAAGTGTCATGGGTGACTGAGTCAGGGGGTCAGGGTTGAGCCAGGCCAAAGGTCTTCATCACTGCTGAGAATAAGAAGACACTGCCTTTAATCTAACAATGATGTCAAGAATGACTTGCAGGAGGATGTAATAAAATGAAAGCTCTGAATAATGCAATCCTCCCCTTTGAGGTTGGTGTCAAACTGGGTTGCACCTTAGCCCTAGTATTACCTCTCTCTCTGATACCTGTGCTAGGCTGTGAGCACCATGAGAGCAGGTACAGTGTTGTCACCACTTCTATGGTTGTCATCATCTCTCCCCCAGGATCAAGCACTGTGCCTGGCTCACAGTGGGCACTCACTGAGCATTTGATTAGAGAAAGGATGGATGGATTTGATTACCTACTGCCTGAGAGTATTGCATAGCTTATTTTTTATTTATGAAAGTAAAGAAGTAGCCAAAAAGAAAACCACCAGCACCACTGATCTCCCTACATAATCTACAGCTTGGCAAGTAAAGAAGAACCTTGGATCACAGTGAAGAGCTCTGAGGAGGCAATCGCTGGAAAGTGTGTGGACTTGGAAAAGGACCAGAGTGTTCAGGCAGATCCTGAGTTCAGCCTGTACAAGATTAGAGCAATAAATTGAGTGTATTTATCATTTAAATGAACAACAAATGGGGATCTGAGATAAGCTGACATTGAAATTCACTTAAACTTTGTACTTACAGCAAGAACACTTTGCAAATGGCCTGAGGGTTATAGGTCTTTCAAACTCTTCACAGTGCTCTAAGATGTGGTGGGCCTGGAATACCACACTGGTGTGTGGACTGTGCCAAAAGGCAAAGCTTGGTGGAGACACTGGGAAGGAGATGATTACCTTCTTTCTCTCTGGCTGCAGGCTTCAGAGAACCAACTATTTCTCAAAATGGAAAAAAATCTAAAAGGAAATTTTCTGAAAAGCAAAAGTGAAACAATATATAACATTTGAAAAAATAAAAATGATGAAGGACAAGCAAAAGAAAAGGAAGCACAAATACAAATAAGGATTCTAGGATCTTATGGGCCTAAGAGGAGGACTCTGAAGCTCTCTGTAAAAATAGTGAAAACATAACCATGGAGCAGAGTCTTTGGGAAGTCTTGGTATTTAAAGATATATCATATTCAAGTCTTGTAGGCACAGCATGGTGTTTTGTGTTTTACAGTGTGACACAGTCCAGATTTCCCATGACTCCCACCTCTCAAAGACGAATACACACTCCAAATAGGCACAAGCCAATTTTAAATACGACTTAGAAAGCTGTACCTGGATTACATGGCCATAGCCAACTCTGTCACCCCCACCCCCACCAAAGTCCTTCTTCCCACCAACTCCAGACAGTAGTCCAACTAAATGCCCGGATGAGAAGCATGGATAATAAATTTCCTCTGTTCCTTCCTTACCCCTTCCTTCATCGCCTAGATTTTAATCTTTCACATGAGTCCTTTCTGTTTTTAACCTCCATTTCCACCATTCATAGGACATTGGCTTTTACCTCAGGCAATTTATTTTTCATACAAACTTGACAAATATAATAAGACACCAGCATCATCAGTCTCTAAAGAACTTGAACCAGCCTAGAAAGTCCCTCCAGAATTTCTACAAAAATCTCTTTTGGTTCTACCATAAGTAAACAACATTAATTTTTCTGTCTTGTTTAAATACAGGAGTGTTACTTTCTTTTTTTAAAATATATTTTTATTGATATTAGAGAGGAAGGGAGAGGGAGAGAGAAATAGAAACATCAATGATGAGAGAGAGATCATTGATCGGCTGCCTCCTGCACGCCCCCTACTGGGGATCAAGCCCACAACCCGGGCATGTGCCCTTGGCTAGAATGGAACCCAGGATCCTTCAGTCCACAGGCTGATGCTCTATCCACTGAGCCAAACTGGCTAGGGCTAGGTGTATTACTTTCTAATCCTCTTCATTCCCATTACATTTAGGTACCTTTTAAATGAAATATTCTTTCTGAGAATTGACCCTGACATATAGACAGGGCCTGGTGAAATGTCGTATCAGGGCCAAGGCACCTTATCCAGCTGTCTTTTGTCAGTGGGCACCAGGCCTTCAGTCTAGCCCAACATGGACTTCCTGTTAATATTTCCAAGGTAGACTCCTCAGTGTCTGTTCAAACTCTTGACAATCCAAATGGCATTGGCTTTGCTTCTCTAAGGTGAGAAGGCTTGAACTATGCCTTTCCATCCCTGTTCAAACAGCTGAGAACAGACAGAGCTGGGAGGGGAGGCAAATTCTCTGAGGGGAGATGAGTGGGGAGGAAGCAATTGGCATTTTTTTAAATAATTCACTACAGTTCCCCACTCTATCATAATCCACCTAGGTAACAAGTAAATTCTTACTTCCTTTCACCTTAGGCCAGTGATGGCAAACCTTTTGAGCTCGGCGTGTCAGCATTTTGAAAAACCCTAACTTAACTCTGGTGCCGTGTCACATATAGAAATTTTTTGATATTTGCAACCATAGTAAAACAAAGACTTATATTTTTGAAATTTATTTTATATATTTAAATGCCATTTAACAAAGAAAAATCAACCAAAAAAATGAGTTCGCGTGTCACCTCTGACACGCGTGTCATAGGTTCGCCATCACTGCCTTAGGCTCTTAACCTTAATATTTAGTGCAGTTATCTACCAAACTAGTTCTCAAACAGATTCTTAGTGTCTGATTTTCCAACCTCTGGTTATCCTATATAATAGAAGGCTAATATGCAAATCGACGGAACAACCGGTCACTATGATGCGCACTGACCACCAGGGGGCAGACGCTCAATGCAGGATCTGCCCCGTGGTGGTCAGTGTGCTTCCACAGGGGAAGCTGCACTCAGCCAGAAGCTCTGAGCCTCCACAGCAGTGCTAAGGATGTCCAACTGACGTCTTAGGCCCGCTCCCAGGAGGACATCCTCCGAGGGCTCCCGGACTGCAAGAGGGCACAGGCCGGGCTGACAGAGCCTCTCCCCCCAGTGCATGAATCTCTAGTTTATTCTATAAAAAGATGAACTCTGGGCACACCTCTGGGGTTAAGTTCTTTCAGGTTTACACAGAGCAAAGAATCTTGGGATAAAGACAGAGCAAGTCCTGTGTGTAGTGATGTAACCACTTAGAACTGCCCCAGGAAAGTATTCCACGTGCTGAGGTTTGTGATGTCCCCCTTTGGGACCCCTTTCCCATCTCCTGACAAGTTATTATAGGGACTTCCATTTGCACAGTTCTTTACAGTCGACCAACATTTTGACACGGATGATCTCATCTCATGCTCACAGACACTCTGAGAAGGGCACCATCACCATTGTCATCCCATTTTACAGTTCAAGATGCTGGGGCTCATTCAACTGATCTTATAGAGAAAATACTATGTGGAGCTACAACTGTGAACAATACACAATTCCTACCCTCAGTTAGTCCAATAGAGAGCACTAACCACAAACAGAAAGTAGCAACACAACCCTAAACTGTGAGGGCCCATAGAAGGCAAAATGTCCAAGAATGGAAAAGCTTTCTGCAAGAAGTGTTACCTGGTGTTTATAGGACCAGGTTAGAAAGGTAACAAGAGCTACAGGAAGAACGTTCTAGGCCCACAGGTCATTCTTATTTGACCTCTTAAAGAGATCTATCAATTCAAATGAATTTCTAATGGTGGGATTTCAGACCTATAACAAAGCCAAAAGAGGTCCTTGGCAGGCAACGTGTGGGCGGTTGGGCTCAGGCATATGCTGTAGTCCCCACGATGGATGTGCCTCCTTCTGGGGAGCCCAGACCAGCCTCCAGGGCACTTCTGAGCAGGCCTGTCTGAAAACAGTGGCCTTCTCTCTAGAGGCAGAGCCCAGAGTAACTCCCTGAGTCTTCTCCTCCATAGGAAAGTATA
Source organism: Myotis yumanensis (assembly GCF_028538775.1). Lineage (NCBI taxonomy): Eukaryota > Metazoa > Chordata > Mammalia > Chiroptera > Vespertilionidae > Myotis > Myotis yumanensis. Next base: position 41,966,129 of record NW_027223755.1, read on the forward strand.
CACATAGGTCACATGTCCCGGTAGAGGGCAGCCCTTCCGGGAGTGACAACCAGGAAGGTAATGTGAGAGCTTTCAACCACAGTCATGTGGTCTCCTAAACTCAAGCACCCAGAAGTGCCACCATCCATTGTTTGTGGTTGCAGGTTTAATCCAGAAGAACTTTTCCTACATCTTCGATTCTCTGGAAAAGAAGTAGAGTCTTAATCCTCCCCCAAACAGGGCGCAAAGGTGGCTAATCCCCCAAAGCAGCAAATCAGTCTCCAGGATTTTGTCCCAAGAGACTAGCTCAATATCTCCAGGGTTGTCAGGCATTATCACCACAGCACATCTTTGATTTTCCCCTCAGTTGGACACAACAGAAAATTTTAATCATTTTGAGGAAAAATAAAACATCACTTTCAACACTGCGGGCCCTCCCTTAAAAAACATTTGGGATAGCAAAATGGGTGAGATAAGTGTAAAATAACTTTAAAAGACGCCATTCCTAGAAATAGTACAGAACTGCTTCCTTGTGTGGCCTGTGTGGTGGCCAGGGGTCTGCAGGCTGTCCTGGATCCAGGCCCAGGAAGTGACTCAGCCGTGGCAAGGGAGCCACGTTGTTAAGGAACACCCTGGCGCTGGACTGGGCAATGGCACATATTCGATGATGATATAAATTCTGGTCTTGTGCACATGTTGTTTTACAAACTCCAGGCATGAGCTCATTTGGCCTGAATGTTTCCTCTGAGGGTTTCTTACAAACAGTTATCTGAATTGAGTTAGACCAGGGGAAAGGCATTTGGGGGATTATCTGATGGTACATGTGGACAATTAAACATTTCTCAGGCAGGTCAAAAACCAAAGGTTTTCTAGAGGGTCCATCAAGGAGGAGCCACAGACCTCTAATCATATCACCTTTTTCTACTACTTTATGGAGAAGAACTAAAATGCTTTCTCCAAATCATGGGCAGGCAGATACAGCAGCTACTGCTCTTCCTTCAGGCAGCATTTACTTGATTAGATGGGTGGGTGTTTTTGTTTGTTTTGGGTTTTGTTTGGTTGTTTTAGACTATTTAAAAAAAAAAGAAGAGACTCCAATACTACTGATCTTTATTTTTTTAGGTTTAAATTTAGTTTGTTTATGTTTTAGGTTTAAATCTTATTTATTTATTGTTGCTCATTGTTTTGTTTGTTTGTTTTGATGGCTTACCTGTATTTTATTGGCTTTCTTAGATTGCTCCTAGTTTTAAGTAGGACTTTCTATCACAAGTGAGGTGTCACAAGTAACATTAGCTTGCAAGGTGCAGCACTGCATCTTCCCAGAAGAGAATGGCTGGACTGACCACATCACCATTGCAGGGCTTCTGACCACTTGCCTCAGAATCACACTGGACACCCAGTTAAACAGGAGTTTCCTGGGCTCCGCCCCAGAGAGCCTCATTCGTTAGGTCTGGGTCCTGCCCAGGAGCCTGCAGGTGTTCCTGCGGCCACAGAACTACTGGTTGCCAAATAAAATGGTCATTTTCTCACTCTCCTACCTCCTTTGCTTAATTCTGCTCAGAATTTTTTTTTTTTTTGTAGCATAACTTTTTTTGTAATACAGCTTTCTAAGATGATAGCACTCATCAGAAAGGTAGGATGTGTTTTGGCCTATTAACAGTGTGATCTACTAACGGAAGGGCAAGAAAAACCTGAAGTCTACTTAGTTATCAGTTTCTTGAGTGAAGAGAGAGAGGAGCAAGTGTTCGAAAGGCAGACGTGCAGGGCAGCGGCGGGCAGACAAAGTCTAACAAGAGGCAGGCTGGGAAGGGCAGGTTTTAGCTTTCCTTTCATCTGCAAAATGTTCCCCATCAACTTCGCCATGAAGAGTATTGCTTATGGGGAGAGACTCAGAAATTGAGTATTCTCCATTTAGGAGGAAGATAAGAGCAAATTTTATGAAGTTCAGAAAGTATGGATAGAGAAAGAATGTGCACCCCAACATTCTGAACACTAAAAATGGGGACTACCCACTGAAGTTTGAAAAATGTTTTAGATGTATATAAAAGTAATACTAAATAACACAACTAGTAGTAAGCTTAAAGTACTTATTATCCTAAGAGATAGGCCATAAATAACTTTATTTAAATAAGTTATAAATATTAAGACATTAGGGATTGCAGACCTATATCAGGTTATTAAGGAAATTACTGATATTTGAAATGCATCCCCCAATTTTGAGGTTAATTTCCTTGAAGAACAATTGAGGTATTCCAGCTATTTTCCTTGGGATCATAGACCAAAATAGGATGTTTCATGTCCTTAGTTGTCTGGGGGTAGACATCTGTTAATTTGACAGTAGCCATATAACTGAACCTGAATTTCAATTTTCTCCTGCATACCAGCTGTGAAATGTTGGGTAAGTTATTTTACCTCTCTGGGCCTCAGTTTTCTCATCTGTAAAATTATATATACAGGGTGTCTCAAAAAAAGTATATAATTATTTGAATAATTATAATTATATACTACCCCCAAAAATGTATACACAATTTGAAAGCAGTGTTTATTAAAATACACTTCATTTTCTTTTTTAAAATATGTTTTTGTTGATTTTTAGAGAGAGAGAAGAAGAGAGAGGGAGAGAGTAACATCCATCAGCTGCCTCCTGCATGTCCCCTACTGGGATTGAGCTCGCAAACAGGGCATGTGCCCTGACTGGGAATTGAACCTATGACTTCTTGGTGCATAGGATGATGCTAAACCAACTGAGCCACACCAGCCAGGGCAAAAATACATTTCATTTTCAAAATGTAATAGAATCTATAGGTATCCCCTATTAAAATGTGTATGTATTTTTGGGACACCCTATATATGTAGTACTTATTACAGAATTATCATGAGAATGAAATATGACCATGTTTGTGAGAGTGACTATCATAAGGTGGGTGTTTCTGAATCATGACATTTCGTGAGTTGTGAGTAAACCATGTGTTCTGTATGTCTGTCCACACATAATAATTTCAGTCTACACAGTAATATCAGAATGTTCACACTAAAAATCCATGGAAAAAATAATGAGTGAAAACATTTATCTGCTAGCAAATTAAAAATACAACTTAATTCACTTATTTCTGAGTTTTTAAAAAATTATGATAAGTGTTCTGACATTCTTTAATAGAAAAGCAACTTATTAAATAGGAAATGCTAAGTGCCTACATATGAGAGCCCACATCAGCTACATAAGGCTGAGGGGCAGGTGTGTCAAAGCCTGCCTTCTCTCCCTCCGCTTCCTGTTGGGTAGTGGAGGTGAAATTAGACTTCCTCCACCAGGGAGGACCAAACCCTGGAGACGGAGGTCTGAGGAAGAATGTGACTTAGGAGCGCAGGCTCACTGCTGGCGCTGCTCATAAATTATGGAAGGTACAATTCATTCTCTCCCATGCTGAGCACTCATAACCTTCTGTTCCCAAATGCAGTTGTGGACTTTGTGTTCTGTTCTCCCCACATGGTTCCAATGGAGACTTAAATAATTTCCATTTCTATTAAAACGTTCCTGGTGCTGTCAAAAATGCCATTGTGAAACAGCTCTTCTCATGCCACTAATAGGCTCCCCCAAAAGGATCTCAAGTGGTGTGTTCAAACTCACGTGTCATCCAAGTCAGCAACTGGAAGCAGATGTTTAGATGCTTTACAGACAAACCGTTCTCCTATAGCTACTAAAGTACTGCGGTGCATCCAGCCGGTTAACCTGCGGCAGGGCATGATGGCGCCATGTGGTCCTTTTTACACTGGAGGTACCATGAGTGCTGGTTTGAGACATAAGCAGTAGCTCAGTCTCTTTGGGACCAGTTTCTTACATCTTCTATGTTAATAGCATTTTCTTGCAATTTCTCCCAACTTTCAGTTTATTGTTTACTATGTAAAGTTAGAAAAAAGAAAAAAAAATTAAAGGATACTATTATCTAATAATTTCTAACTAAATCTTCTCTTATGAAAGTTTTCTTCTAAAACTTTTATTGGTGGCAACTATTTCTGTAACACTGTCCAGTGTATAATGTTCAATTTTTTCTTCAATCTGCATATCAAACCTGTGAGAGAGGCAGGACAAGGATTCTAAGGCCTGTTTCACTGAGTAGAAAACTGAGGTCAGAAAGTTTATAGAGACTTGCTAGTTGTTCATTCCAAATAACTACAAATATCTTCTTTCAATGACAAAGCATCCTTTTCAGTTTCCTGTGGCTTTCTTCAATTGTAAATTATTGCCCCAAAGAAACCCCAGAGACGTAAAATTTATTACACATATTTTTATATGGTTAAACCCTGCTGCAACACATACTATTCCAGAGAAGGTCATTAGAATGATAAGAATAATTTATATTTATCATTTATGATGCACCAGGTTCTGCATTAAATACTTCATGTGTTTTGTCTCATTTAATCCTCACAACATCCCCAAGCAGGAGAAAGCATTATCTCCACATGTCAAATGAGTGAAATAGGCTTGAAGAGACCTACTGACGTTCCCAGAGTTACATAGGCAATATTGACCCTAGTTGAACCTAGTAATGCACCCATCTCAACCGGATGCCAGTTTCGGCACTCTCAAGCAGTGCTTTATACAAAGCTAATTTTCTGTCCCTGCTGAGGGCACAAAATACATGTGTTTGTGTTTCGTTCTACAATGAATTGTCTCTGTCAAAAAAAACATACATTGTACTGCATTGCTGGTTTGAGAGCAAAATGGTATAGTCACTCTGAGAAACAGTTGGTCAATTTCGTGTAAAGGTAAACATACACCTGGTCTATGAAGCAGTCTTCCCACTCCAGGTATTTACTCAGGAGAAGTGAAAACACGTGTCTGCACCAAGACCTGATGGGAATACTCATAGCAGCGTTAGTCATACTAGTCCCAACCTGGGAACAACCCAGGTGTCTATGACTGGTGAATGGATAAACTGTGGTACATCTATAGGATGGAATACTAGACAGCAATCGAAACAAAAACCTACTGAGAGATGCAACAGCGTTAGATAAACCTCAAGAGCATTGTGCTCAAAGAAGCCAGACATAAAAAGCTACATCCAGTGTGATTCCATTCAAATGGGATTCTAGAAAATGTAAAACTAGAATGACAAAGCAAATCAGTTGTTGCCAGGGTGGGGGGCTGGAGGGCTGGGAATGGCAGAGGGAAGTTACTGGAAAGGGTTCGGGGACGGTTGTAATAATGGAAGTACTCTGCCTTTATCGTGGCAGTGTCTTGTGAGTGTATACATTCATCAGAACTCATCCATCATTCTACTTAAAAGGTGAGTATTACTGTATGTCAGTTATACCTCCGTTAGTCTGACTCAAAAACAAATCAAGTGTTAAAAATAGGCCTCGGCTCCTGTCCTGCTGCTTTCCAAAAGCATTGGAGTGTGAGCTGTTGTCAGGCCAGGGTAACATCATGGTTGTCACAGAGCTTTTGTTCACTCAGAGAGTAGTAACTACCTCTCAACTCCCCTCATCCCTTCGGAAAACACTGTAACTCTTTTTATTTCTTCTCAAATATCCCACCCACTCAGGGAACAGCCAGGGTTGCTGTTGAACTCCCTCTTGCCTTTTTGTTCTACTCGGGCCTAATGCGGATGCACCCACCCACATCACAGAGGACAATCTGCCTTCCTCCAAGTCCACTTACCCAACACCACCCTCCCAGGAACAGCCAGAATAACATTGGACCACATATCTGGGCACCATGGCCCAGCCGAGTGGATACATAAAATTAACCATCACTATCTCTATTCGGCTCTGTTTGTCCTACAGTTTGTAAAGAAAAGAAATAGAATTTCAGGCAGTGAACTCTCAAAACTGTCTTCCTGACTTGGGTGATGATAAGAATCTCTTGGAGACACTTATTAAAATGGCAGGTCCCTGGCCAGCGTGGCTCAGTGGTTGAGTGTCGACCTATGAACCAGGAGGTCACGGTTTGATTCCCAGTCAGGGTGTCTGCCCTGGTTGCAGGCTTGATCCCCGGTGTGCAGGAGGCAGTCTATCAATGATTCTCTTTCATCACTGATGTTTCTAACTCTTTCTCCCTCTCCCTTCCGCTCTGAATCAATTAAAAAGTATGTTAAAACACACACAAAAATTACCCAATAGGCTCCCTCCCCTGCAGATTCTGAGTTAGGGGGCCTGGGTGAGGTCCAGGGCCCTGTAGTTTAAATGAGCTCCCTATGGGATGATGATTAGGCAAATTTGGGCAACAGCACAGGAAAATAACCTACTTGCAGCCAAGGAACCAGACTAGCTGATGGGATTTACATGGGCATTTGCTCAATGTGAATCCTATCATTTGAAGCTGCTTTAATGGCACACAACAAAGTCTGTTTAAGAACCCTTTTATTAAGCAACTAGAGGCCCGGTGCACAAAAATTTGTGCACTCGGGGGGGAGGGGGAGTCCCTCAGCCCTGCCTGTGCCCTCTCGCAGTCTGGGACCCCTCGGGAGATAACGACCTGCTGGCTTAGGCCTGCTCCCAGGTGGCAGAGGGCAGGCCCAATCCCTAAGTGCAGCCCCTGGTCAGGCTCAGAGCAGGGCCGATTAGGGAGTTGGGGCGCCGCCCCCTGTCATGCACAGAGCAGGGCGGATTGGGAGGTTGCAATGCCACCCTCAGTCACGCTCAGGGTAGGGCCAATTGGGGGGTTGGGGCACTGCCCCCTGTCACACTCAGGGCAGGGCTGATGGGGAGGTTATGGCTCTACCCCGTCACACACAGAGCAGGGCCCGTGGGGGGGGGGGGGGGGTGCCGCACCCTGTCACACACAGAGCCGCAGGGCGATCATGGGATTGGGGAGCTCCCCCCTATCAGGCACAGAGCAGGGCTGATCAGGGGGTTGGGGCGCCTTCCCCTGTCATGAACAGAGCAGGGCGGATAGGGAGGTTGTGGCCCCGCCCCCTGTCACACACAGAGCCACAGGGTGATCAGGGGGTTTGGGCGCTGCCCCCTGTCACGCTGATCCCAGTGCCGGGAGGCCTCGCGGCTCCGCTGATCCCGGTGCTGGGAGGCATATTACCCTTTTACTATATAGGATAGAGGCCTGGTGCATGGGTAGGGGCTGGCTGGTTTGCCCTGAAGGGTGTCCTGGATCAGGGTGGGGGTCCCCACTGGGGTGCCTGGCCAGTCTGGGTGAGGGGCTGAGGGCTGTTTTCAGGCTGGTGGGTGACTGAAGCTCCCAACCGCTCCTTTTTTTCTTTTTCTTTTTTATTCTAGGCCAAGGCCTCTGCTGCTGAAAGCTGGTATCTGGTTTGTTTCGGTTCTATAATCAAAACACTGTATCATCTCCAGCTCTGAGATCCCAGCCGGCTGAAAGCTGGTTTCTGGGGTTTTGTTTAGCTTCTATATTTGTTACAATGTTTCAAACTGCCAGCTCAGAGGCCGGCAAGGCAGGTGGGGAACGTTGGAGTCCTCCTTCACTGAAGCAAGCAAGCCTCATGTTCGCTTCCAGCTGCCTGGCTGCCGGCCGCCATCTTGGCTGGCAGTTAATTTGCATATCGCCCTGATTAGCCAATGGGAAGGGTAGCAGTCATACGCTAATTACCATGTTTCTCTTTTATTAGATAGGATTAATCCTGCCCAGGACTCAGCTGGTCTCCTCCTGAAGGCACTCCTGAGTGTGCTGTAGCTTGAGAGCCTGATCTTCCAGATGTTCCCAGCTTATCCAGGGCCCACCATGGCCCTTCACGAAGATGGATTTGGGGACAATTAGAGCTGTTTTCTGGGTACCAGCTTCTAACCACACACTGAAGAGATCTAGTATCTGCCCCCCTCTGAGGACTGGACTAGAGGCCCTGCAGTGCCACAAGCAGGAAAAGAACTTAAAAACTGAAGGCAGAAGTACACCTCATACCTCTAAAACATGCACTGATCTTTTTTTGAAAGAAAGCTTTAGCCTGGAGTGGAAAGGGCATCAGATAAATATCTTGAAATAGCTGAAGAGTGCTCAAGTGGAAGAGAGGTTTGGCTCTCAAGAAACAGAAATAGCCCCAGTGGGTGGAGGCTATAGAGAGGGGCTCTGTGGGCTTGACAAAAGAAGGAACGAATAGAAAAAACAAGGCGTTACAGCTAGCTAGACCACTGTTCACCCGAGGCCCTGCCACTCATAGCTGTGGGATCTTGGGCAAGCAGGTAATCTGAGTTTTCTGAATTGCAAAATGGGAATAACACTTCCAGGGCTGTGATGAGGATCCAATGAGATGTTTGTGAAGCTCTTAGCAGAGACCTGGGCCCATTTTTGGTGCCAAATAAGCTGTAGATGAAGGGCAAAGAGATTGCCTAAGGAGGAGCAAACAGCAGGGGTGCTCAAGTACAGCCCCAACCCTCCTTTTGAGGGTAGAGGGGACAATGGCGGGGATGGGGGGGGGGCTTTAAGAATGGCATGAGTGGTTGGATTGGACAACTTTTGAAGTCCTTTTCCCTCTGAGCTATTTTATGGCTCTTAGGAGAGGTAGAGAACACAGTTTTGTGTCTGTAAAACAATTGCTCCTTTGCTTTTAGTGAAAACATTTACTCTCTCTGGGCAGCCAACCCTTTGCCTTTGAGTATAAAAATCTGAGAGCTTATGATGTGGACTTCTACAGGGAAGTTGTGACATTACACAATGCTTACTCCTATCCCACCCTTAATACCAAAGCTGGGAATATGAATCACAAGACAAACTGACAGCAGAATACATTCCCCAACAGCAAGGAAAATAACTGAACCGGAGTCTTGATGGGCATGCACACGGTGTAAAGAACACTGTGTTACATCCAGGACAATGACGGAGGCAGTATTTTCAGGGAGTCATAGGATGCTGGGATACCTATTAAAAATAGGAACTGGAACTTCAATTCCCCCTAGATGTGTCATAAGGGTGCCCAAATACTTGCAAGAGTTGGAATAAAGGTAAAGGGAAATGACTGTGATCTTCCTGTAACGTTGCTGGAAATGCATGTCAGGGATTTCAGTGAAACGTGGTACATTACATATGCATTTATATGCCTTCTGTCTGGAAGGGTGCTGTCAAGACACCATATATATCTTCAAAAGAATAGAAGACAACAGCCACTTGGAGGCATAAAACTATTGGAAGAAGTGGATGTGGGAGCAGTGACTGGTACAGCAGAGCTGAGAAAGCTGAACTCTAAGTACTGCAGGTGAGTGAGAAGCAAGCCAGTTCACAGGACAGGACCCTGAAAAGTCTCAGCAATTGAAGTACCAGGTGTTATGGAGGGTATAGGTTAATTATGAAAATGAAAACTGAGGGCTAGTCAAAGTTGTATAAAGAGAATTAAAAATCCCATGTCTTTCCCCTCCCCACCTAGCAAGCATACCTCCTATGCTTCCCTTTCCCCAGTTTGGAAATTATATGTTTATTCTCTGGAAAATTGGAACACCAGGAGCTCCCCATTCGAGGATATCAGAACACAGTAGATCTCAGGGGCAGATGGGAGGAAGATGCCCTATTGACAATAGGGAAGCTGAGTAAAAATCTATATACTAAATAGAGAGCCCCAAGTCCCTTTCCCTCCTAGCTTTCAGCACAAAACAGCCAGCATTGTAGCACACAGAGAGAAGACTGGAGTTTTCTTCTTTGTAAGAAACTGAAAGATTCCAAAGAAAAGTTCTGCAGATTCTGACCTTTTAAAAGACCAGCTCACCTCTTGATCTCCCTAGTGCAGAGCCTACCATTTAAAAAGCCCAGCCTGTACCCATTTCAATGATGTTTATAATATTTCATTCTTAAATCTGACCAGACAACTAAGAATCACCAGATACTTGAGGAAAATCTCCAACTTGTAAGAAAACAAAACATATAAGAAAAAAAAATTAAGATAATACAGAGAGCAGAATTGAAAAAAGCAAACAACACAACCCAACACAAAAAACAACTCTAACAAGCTCAAAGAAATGGGAGAAGATATTTGGTCTATGAAACAAGAACTGGATACTATGAAGGAACAATTAGAGAATAGAAAAAATTACCTTGGATATTTAAGCCATGATGGATAAAATTAAAAATTCAATGGAAAGATTAGAAGACAAAATCTCTTCCAAAGAGTTGATGAAAAAAAGATTAAAAAATAGGCAATAGGAGAGAAAAAACTAAAAAAAAAAAATAGTTAGAGTCAATCCAGAGTGTTCTATAACTGACTAATAGAGGTTCAAAAAAGAGAGAACAGAAAAAAATATTGACTGAAGAAAATGATCAAATAGGTAATATAAGACATTTCTTCATTTATAATGGCATTATTTTCCTGATTGAACATGCCCATTATGTGCCCAACCTAATGAATAAAAAATGTTCACTAAGTCACATTATTTTAAATTACCATGGGGCCAAAACCGGTTTGGCTCAGTGGATAGAGCGTCGGCCTGTGGACTGAAGGGTCCCGGGTTCGATTCTGGTCAAGGGCATGTGCCTGGGTTGTGGGCACATCCCCAGTGGGAGATGTGCAGGAGGCAGCTGATCGATGTTTCTCTCTCATCGATGTTTCTGACTCTCTATCTCTCTCCCTTCCTCTCTGTAAAAGATCAATAAAATATATTTTAAAAAAATAAAAAATAAAAAATAAATTACCATGGGAATTATATTGGGAATAAAGATCCTAAAAGTTTTCAGAGAGAGAAAAACTGTAGGGAAAAAAGTGAGACTTTCAGGAGCGGTAAGGAGAATGGCATCTGAGTTATCAACAGCAACACCGGGATCTAGAAGACAATAGAGCAGTGCCATCAAAATTATGGATCAAAGGGATGTTGAATTCTATACCCAAGCAAACTGTCAAGTATGAGATAGAATAATGACATTTTAAGACATCTGAGGTCTCAAAAACTTTCCAGTCTAAGTGTTCTAAGGAACTACTGAGAACATGCTCCACCAAAATGAGGGCATAAAACAAGAATGAGAAAGAGCATTGACAAAACAAGATCCGTGCAGACCTGGAAGAAACTGCTCAGATCCCCTCTAGAAATGATGTTACTCAACTGAAGGCAGATAGGTCACAGCTGACTGCCTCTAGCTGGGAACTCCTTTGGGAAATGCCTCAGCTTTTGAGCCAAGGGTACATTTTTCTTAGGTGGCCCTTTGTCAACAACTGAGCAAGGTGGTGATAGAAGACCTCGCGTTTCTACCATGATGGGCCCTCTCAAAAGAACACCGTGTGCTGGTACTCCCCGTGGGGCTGAGAGTCCTTGTCAGGTTTGCAGCCCAGTCTGACAGCTCTCTTGTCTGACCCTGCTCTGCCCTTCCCTGGCATAGGTATCTCTCCTCAATAAATCTTTGCACTCTTGCACTGCTGGTGGGAATGCAGACTGGTGCAGCCACTATGGAAGGCAGTATGGAGGTTCCTCAAAAAATTGGAAATGGAACTCCCATTTGACCCTGTGATCCCACTACTAGGAATATATCCCAAGAAACCAGAAACACCTATCAGAAAGGATATATGTAACCAGATGTTCATAGCAGCACAATTCACCATAGCTAAGATCTGGAAACAGCCTAAGTGCCCATCAGTAGATGAATGGATTAGAAAACTGTGGTACATCTACACGATGGAATACTATGCTGCTGTTAAAAAGAAGGAACTCCTACCATTTGCAACATCATGGATGGAACTGGAGAGCATTATGCTAAGTGAAACAAGCCAGTCAATGAAGGAAAAATACCACATGATCTCACTCATTCATGGATAATAAAGACCATTACAAACTTTTGAACAATAATAGATACAGAGGCAGAGCTGCCTCAAACTGATTGTCAAACTGCAGTGGGAAGGCCAGAGAGAGTTGGGGGGCAGGAGGGAGGGGAGTAAGAGATCAACCGAAGGACTTGTATGCATGCATATAAGCATAACTAATGGACATAAGACACTGGGGGGTAAGGGAGGGTAGGGGTTTGTCAAGGGCGGGGGGGAAAAAAGGACACTTATGTAATACCCTTTGTAATACTTTAAGCGAAAAATTAAAAAAAAAAAATCAAAAAAAAAAAAAATCTTTGCACTCTTAACTCTTAGTGTCTTCTCAAAGAATGCCACTGCACGGGGCCTAACACAGGAGAGAAGTAGAAGCTCAGGAGGATGGTTGTTCAGCAAGTACAAGCCCGAGGAGTAACCAGCCCAGATTAGGACAGAAAGCTTTCTAGGGTATAAGGTAACCTCCAGGTTAAAACAAACAAACAACAAAAATTGATTAGACAATCTGATAGACTTAAAGACGTGGGAAATTGTCTTAAGTGGAATTTTACAGTTCTGTGGGAGAGCCTAAAACAATTTCAGTGACAAGGATAACACCACTTAACAGGAAGGATACATCCTGAGAAATGCATTGTTCGGTGATTTCATCCTAGTGTGAGCATCATAGAGGGCACGTACACAAACCTAGATGGCATAGCCTGCTACACACCTAGGTTATAAATACAGCCTGCTGCTCCTGGGCTACAAGCCTGTGCAGCATGTTACTGTACAAAACAACATGAGATTAAAGCAAGTGCAAGAGAAAATGATGCAAACAAGAGATGTAGTAAACATGGAATATATGAGGCTATTTACAACAAACTTCTTTTCTCATAAGATGAAAAAGTAGACACTAAAATACAATAAAAAGTACAGTATAGTAAATGTTTATAATTTTTAAAAAATATATATTTTATTGATTTTTTACAGAGAGGAAGGGAGAGGGATAGAGAGTTAGAAACATTGATGAAAGAGAAACATCAATCAGCTGCCTCCTGCACACTCCCCACTGGGGATGTGCCCGCAACCAAGATACATGCCTTTGACCGGAATCAAACCTGGGACCCTTGAGTCTGCAGGCTGATGCTCTATCCACTGAGCCAAACCAGTCAGGGCTAGTAAATGTTTAAACTAGTAACATTTATTTATTATCATCATAAAGCAGCATGTACTGTACATAATCGTACATACTATACTTTTATATGATTGGCCAGTCTGTTTACACCAGCATCACCACAAACATGTGAGGAATGCATTGTGCCACAATGTTACAATGGCTACGATGCCACTAGGCGTTGGGAATTTTTCAGCTCTGTTAAAATCTTATGGGACCACCGACATATATGCAGTTCATTATTGACCAAAACATCATTATACGGCAAATGACTGTATATACAAGACTAAGAAAAAGAAAATTCAAATAACTACAGATAAGACAGATAAGTTGTAAAAGGCAGAAATATAATCACTCTATACTACTTTGCTTGGCTGAGAACATCTATATATATAAAAAGCTAGTGTCTGTGAGGACTGTGAGGACCAAACAACCGGTCACCATGAGGGCAGGTGGGCAGGGCCGTGAACGTGGCGGGGAGGCGGGTGGGTGGGCAGGGCTGTGAACAGTGGAGGGCTACCACGTGCGATTTCGTGCACTGGGCCTCTAGTAAAATATAAAAACTAAATATCAATTTAATGTTTAAAAGTGATGCTACTCTATCGGAGGAAGTAGGGATGGTAGCGAAAGTTAAATCCCCATTCTACCATTGGTTAGAAAGTCAACAGATAATGTTGACGTGTCTAAAATCACTATTTCTGTAATAGCAGTATACATATGGCAAATAGCAAAGAGTTGCAATGTGTGTCTCTGGGGAATGGGATGAAGTGGGAGGTGGAGGAGCACCGTTTTCCTTCAGAAGGCTTGTAATACAATTTGACTTTAACTTTGGCACATAGATAAAAAAAATAAATGCATTTACAAAAAGAAAGAAAATTCAAAGGCAAGAAGTAGAAGCCTCATCAACAGGCAGAAAATACCAAGGGAAGAACAGTGGGAAGAGAATCAGCCTGAAATTTCCCTCGTCCCAGGGCAGTCTCCAGTGCAGTGTGAGGGCTGCCAGGTTAGTAAATGAGAGCCCATGATTAGTTCATCCTACTCCTGGTTTATCAAAGTAGGAATTTTCTGGCCTGTTCAGGGGATGTTATTGATCCTGGCTGGAATTTACTTATCAGAAGAGAAGAACAAAGAATTATTATTGACCAGCTGGCTAGGGAAAATGCAAATATGATGATAAAACAGAAAGAAGATGCATCAAACTCGGTGACTTCTATCGTCAGAAAATGCGTTTAACCTGTGGCCCAGTGGTCCGTGTCCGTGATAAAGGTCAGCCAGACAGACCTGGACAGAGATTTAACAGCAGGCTGCAGAGGAGGAAAGTTCCAGCAGATCAGGATAAGGCAGAAACCCTGTGTTTGCTCCTCGTGCTGATGAACAGATTGTCATAGGGAGATCAGAGGGATGCTTGCTCCAGATCAGGCCTGGTGGAGGGAGCCAGACACAGGGTACATAAACAGCCGCCAGACAGGGAGAAACCAGTGAGAGGCATCTGAAACGCGGGCTCTCAGAAGAAACAGACTACACAGTTGTGGGTGTTTTGATTTGGAAATTACCCTAGTTTGAAGGATGGTTTGGGGAAAAACCAAAGGAGATATTAGCACAAAAGTTAGGTTTTGTGTTGAATTGGGGGGGAGCGGGGGGGGGGGGGGGGAGTATAAAAGGCGATCACAGCTTTTCACTTATTTTTTTTTCCTTTTGAAACTTTAACTTTCTTTTACCTTTGTTTAGTTTTGTGAGTTTACTTATTGGTTCACAGAAAATTGCAAAGATAGAATAGAGAGGCCCCATGTACCTTTTACCCAGTTTTCCTCCATGGTTACATCTTAGGTAACTATAGTAGAATATCAGAACCCTGAAAATTACATAGACACATATGTCTATGTAATTCTGTTTTATTCCATTTTTTCACACGCACAGATTCATGAAACCACTGCCCAGATCAAGACACCAAATATCCCATCACCACAAAGGTCTCCTTCTCGCTACTTGTTTATAGTCTCACTCACCACCCCTCTCCCCCACCCTCCCTCACCTCTTGCAATCGCTAATATGTTCTCCATCTCTACAATTTTGTTATTTTGAGAATATAATATAAAAGGACTCACACAATATGGGAACTTTTATGACTGGCTTTTTACACTCAGTATAAAGCCTTTGAATTTTATTTGAGTCTTCACATGTATCAATAACTAATACAATAGCATGTGTAACCAGTGACCTATTGAAGGAAGGACACTTTGGTAGTTTCCAATTTTTAGCTATTGCAAATAAAACTGCTATGAACATTGTGCCTAGGTTTTGTGTGAACAGAAATTAGCATTTCTTTGGGATGAATTCCCAGGAGAGCAATTGCTGGGTTGTACCATAAGAGTATGTTAGTTTTGTAAAACATCGCCATACTATTGTCCAGAATGGCTGTCCCATTTTACATTCCTACCAGCAATATATGAAAGGTTTAATATCTTCACATTCTCACCAGCAGTTGGTATTATTTTAGTTCTTTATTTTTTTAAAGATCGGGAACTTCCTGCTGCCTTCCCTTTTATCTCTTTAAATAAAAAAATTTCAATATTCTATATAGTGTGTGGGTAATCACACACATATATGTAAATCTATTTAAAGTTGTCATAATAATTAAACAAACATGCAAACTGTAATTGAAAAATAAAATTTAAAAATCTTAAAAAAATAATAAGACGAACATCTTAAACTACACAATTTAAAAACTAGAATATGACCCAAGCCAATTTCACCCCCTGCCTAAGAGAGTAACCCCTCTGAGAGAGTAACTGCACTCCTGGTAGTGTAAACCAGTTCTCTGGGGAGGGGCGGGGGTGGAGAGAAAGCTCTGATTTATAATGCTCGTCAATTTCTGTGGTGTACATTTCCCCACAGGACTGATTTCAAGCTACCAACCGGAAGTAACTGGAGCGTGGAGCTGGGACGAGATATACAGAATCAACTCTTGCAAGACTGTGCGAGCCGGTTCCAGGTCCATTGATCCTGAATTTAGTATTTTTACCCAGTCTAGAGGTAGGCTGGAAAATAGACCCCCTAAAACACCCTAATCCCTGGAGCCTGTGAATGTTACGTTACATGGCAGAGTCTGCAGACCGGGTTAAGGTAAGGATCTTGAGATGTGGAGATTATCTTGGATCAATCCGGTGGGCCCTAAATGCAATCACAAGTGTCCTTTATGAAATGGAGGCAGGGAGAGGTTTGACTCCAGCAGAGGGGAAAGTAATGTGACCGGGAGGCAGATGCTGGGGCGACGTGGCCAAGGAATGTTGGCAGCCACTGGAAGCTTGGAAGAAGCAAAGGATGAATTCTTCCCTAGGGCCTCCGGAGGAAGCACGGCCCTGCCGACACACCTTGATTTTAGCCTCGTGAAACTGATTTCTGGCTTTTGGCCTCCAGAACTGTGAAAGAAGGATAATCTACTATTATAAGACACAAAGTTTGTGGTTATTTGTTACAGCAGCCACGGGAAATGCACACACATACACGGTGTTTCACACATATGCACTACGAAAATATCTATTTAGCTAGCTCATTTAGCTAGATTTTATCCTAATAAAATTGCTATGTTATTGTATACAGTATATAGATAATTACTTTTTTTGATGTGCTCAGGCTGGGTGGAATTCCTCACCAGGCTCTGGAGAGAAAGGCTGCTGAATAACTCATAAATAGAATGTAGCATAGATGTACACTGGGAATCGTTTTTTTTTTTTCACTCAACATCGTTTCTAATACAGCCATTTTCTTGCATAGCTGTAATTCATTTATTTTCACTTCTGGGTAACATTCCATTATGTACTTATCCATTCTCAGTAGGAATTTGGTAGGTATCCTTTATCAGATTAAAATCGACTGTTTTTGTTTTTTCCCCACTGAAATGAGTTTACACCCAGGATGACTCACTTCCTAGGTTCTTTTACTTCAAATATTGGGTGAGATAAAAATTGTGGAAGATAACAAACTGAAATGAATGTTATAAGATTACGGGATTCCAGATACTCCACCAGGAGTAAATGTGAGTCACCTCAGCAACAGGGAGGAAGAGCTGGGTAAGGTAAGTTGGGGTGTGGTGTGAGCAGGGTCTCTCCTCAGCCACCTGTACACGTGGTCAACCAGAGAAGGCTTGCTCTGCCTGACTCCCACCCCTGCATCCCCCCCCTCCATCCCCACCCCTGCATCCCTGCCCCCACCCACTGCTGTGATTAGTTGAGGGAGAGGCAGAGGTGGCTAGCAGGCTGGCCTGTGAGACACAGTGACTCGCCAATGTGAGAATGACCCATTAGATGAACATCAAGAATAAAATGACCTCAAAAAGACTTTGGCTTCTAGTCGGTCACAGGACCCCAGCTTCCCCTGAATATTCAGGAGGATAAAAGGCATGAATGAATTTGAATGAACCCAGGGTGACTCCTCCTGGGATGAAACGGGTGAATGTTCCTGAGATATTTCTTCATTCTCAGAAGGTTTGCCCTGAACAGTCTTGCTTGACTGGCAGGTGAATTAGCTTATAAACCTGCGGGTTGTAATCTAAGCTTTCATTATTCAGTCACCTATTTCTTTCTTTTTAAAAAAATATTTTTATTGATTTCAGAGAGGAAGGGAAAGGGAGAGAGAGAGAAACATCAATGATGAGAGAGAATCCTTGATTGGCTGCCTCCTGCACCCCCAGCACTGGGGATCAAGCCCTCAACCCGGGCATGTGCCCTGACTGGAATCCAACTGTGACCTCTTGGTTCATGTGTCAATGCTCAGTCACTGAGGCACACCTGCTGGGCGCCTGTAAACACTTACAGAGAGGAACAGTTCCTTCCTTCTGCAGAGGTAGAGCACTGACAGGGATGACCTTAGTAATGAAGACACTGGGCAGGTCAGCCTGGCAGCATCCAGATGAGTCAGAGCAAACACCTCAGACAGCTTCCTGGGCAAAGTCTTCCTTCTAGCCATCCTCATGGCGCCATCTTTGGGGCAGAGGAGCTGGCTAAGCTCATCGCACATCATCCTTCCTATATACTCATAGGTTTTCAACTGATTAGCATCTAGTTGTCCAGCCTAAAGATGATTTAAATTTTTTCCTTCACTCTTTTCCATTGCTTACCCCTTTGGCCACTAATTACTCATGAGTTGTACTCCAGAGATTGGGTAAGAATCTGGGGGATGATTTGTGAGAAGTAAAGATAAAAACATAAGGTAGCCTTCACTAAACCCATGATCCTGTAGGGACATTCTAGAATAGTCTGTATGCTACAACCTTCTATTTGTGAGTTATTCAGCAGCCTTTCTTTCCAAAGCCTGGCAAGGAACTCCACCTACGTTCAGATCTCCTGGTTCTCCATCCAAACTTTTCTTTCCATTAAGCCAGCGGTTCTCAATCTGGGGGTCGAACAACCCTTTCACAGAATTGACTAAGACCATCGGAAAACACATATATAATTACATATTGTTTTTGTGATTAATTACATATTGTTTTTGTGATTAATTATGTTCAATTTGTAACAATGAAAATACACCCTGCATATCAGATATTTACATTACGATTCATAACAGTAGGAAATTACAGTTATAAAGTAGTAACGAAAATAATTTTATGGTTGGAGGTCGCCACAACTTGAGGAACTGTATTAAAGGGTCGCGGCATTAGGAAGGTTGAGAACCACTGCATTAAGCCATATCCTTTCTTTCTTTTTTTTTTTCTAGAGTTGAAATTGAAGACACATTTGCTATGAGTGGTACAGGAGGACATTCAACAGGTCACTCCTGCCTCTCGTTGTCATGACTATGCAGATAACGCTAAAGATCTTTGCCAACAGCTAGCTGTCAGCAGTCTTTATTTCCATAATCACAGACTGAGACAATAAACTCACTTGCAAAACAATGTCTAATGCCTTCAGTAGCAACACTAAGACTGGCTATGTCGCCAAAAGTTCCCGACATTTCTAGATCTATTCAAAATCAATGACTCTTTGCAAAGCACAAAGGCAAACACCAAACCATCCAAAATCAATAGAAAAGAGTGATGGACAGGGAAATAGGACTGGGTAGCACAAAGGATAAAGAAATAACAAAGCCAAAGGTTATGGAGCGATTGCTTTCTAATTTGTCTTAATAAAAAGGAAAAGAATTGAATGAAAAATTGGCAAGTCAGAGTGAAATGTCAGAAACGTTTTATATTCTAAGCCTTTGCCACACACTGTCTTGCACAATGTTAGAGGAAGTGAGGTTGAAATGGAGAATATTTTCACAAGTCTGCGCCAGCCAGAAAGCCAGGGGAAAATACTCTTAAATTTAGGAAAATTACAGGCCTGCTATTTGACATTAGTTGGAGAAAAACATCAAACCTCAGAACTTATTCTGAGAACTTGAACAAGAGAAGTACTTCAAGCCCTGCATTTAGTCCCGGGGAGGGTGTATGCCTCTAGGAAGCACTATTGGAGGAGGTCTTTAGGGAAGCCCTTGCCAAAGTGGGGTGGGTAAAGGGGGCTCACATTTCAATAAACCACCTTCTAAATGTGCACAGAGAGTAAGAGCATAGAGAACCTGAGTCAGGACTGGGCCTGGGAAGAATATGTGAGCGAGGTTGGGGAGTTGGATCTCTCCTTTAGGGTGGGCTCAGCATCATGACAGCAAATAGATCCTGGTGTTTCTAGGAGCAAGATCCAGGGACGGCCTGCTAGGACTTGTCACGAGTCACAAGGGGTCTGAGAGCTTTGCCCTAATTGCAAACTTACAAGTTAGCTTGCATAGTTTCATGGATGCTGGCCGAAGACATGAGACTCCTGTTGCTCATGAGAATTTTGTTGCTCACAACACAGCAAGCAGCACGAGCTCCATATCTGCATTGCTCCCTCTCTCCCTCTCCCCCCGACTGCCCCCAGTTCCACAGGGGCAATGCTGAGGGACACAAGAGAATGTTACACACACTGTGGCTTTGTTCACAATTGATGAACCACAAGTTTGGAGGAACGTGAATATTTTATAAAGAGCACTAAGGAAGTCTGCCTGATCTCCCCTCCATAGGAAGACATCTGCCCTTTGCCCTCTGCTCCACAGGGAGCCACTCCCTCTCTCCAAGGCTATTGGCTATACAGACATACTTAAAAATATAATTGGGAACAAATGACAATTAGTGCCTCTGCTCACAAGACATGAAGAAACGGGAGAGACCCGTGGAGAATTATCTCCCAACACTTGCCTAAAACAAACAAACAACAAAATGACTTTGTGCTAAACACTTTTTGCAATTAACAATCTAACAAGGAAATCTTCCTAGATTGGTCATGGGGACAAAAGATTTAACTTTGTTGGTGGTACCCTATCACCATATTGGGGTTGCTATCCTGGGAGTTCATCTTCCCTGTGGAGTGAGCTTAACACCAGTTGGGGCCAGGATAAGGGTGGTATTTGCAATGAATGCTCCCTGCATCCACCAACCTTTGCCATGTGACTATAGTTCCTCTCACTAAAGAGATAGTCTGTTTCCCTACTCCTTGGGTCTGGGCTGGGCCATGTGGCTTACTTTGGCTACGAGGATGGTTAGTTAGCTACATCTCACAAACAGGATCCAATAGGCTGCATGACTCCACTCTCTCCTTTCTGTTCCTCACCACGCCGCGAGAACACGCCTGGCCTAGACTGCTGAGGGATTTGCTGCTTCTGGCCAAATGGGTGAGCACCTCGCCTGGTTCTTCTGGACCGAGGAACTCACCACTGTGGGGACAAGCCCTGTGGCAGGGGTCTGCTGGCTTTGTCCTGGCCCATCTTGAGGACTGTTGAGATTTTGCATCATAAAGCAGCTTCCAGTGATTAATTCTGCCTCAAACACCCCACCTCCCAAGTGGGGAAGAGATCCCCTGCTTGGAGTCACAAGTTTGCTGGCATCCTGAGTAACAATCATTCCATAGGGACAGCTGTAGAGGGGGAGCATTTGATACAGGGTGGGGGTCAGGATCTCAGGGAGCCCCTGCAGAATTGTTCTGACCTGTGACACGCGTCCTACTCCAACAGAGACAGATTATGACGCCCTCTAGGTCCTGGTGGCCACGGAAGGGATTTGGGGAAGTCCAGAGCTCCTGTAAGTACTATTTGTATGGACAGGAGCTAAAGAGAGCTGTCTGTCTGGTAGCCACAATTGTCGGAACTCAGTCCTTGGTTTCTATTCACTCAGCTGGGGGACTGAGAAGAGGGTGGCTTTTCCTCTTTTGGCACCAAGACCCCTTCAGCTCTGCCAGGACCCTGACATTGGTGCAGGCCGCTCCCTTGGCAGTACTGTCTCTGTCCCAGCTCTACATGGGGCAGAGCCACAGCAGCTAAGCAGACACTTGCTTTTAAATTCCCAGGCAGGTCCTCTTGGGTGCCACTCGGAGCCCCTGGCAAAGTTCAGGAGCTGCCGGACCATTGAGAGTTCAGGGCCCTGCCCTGTATAGGAACAGGAAATCTTAAGATTTTAGGAGGCAACCTTTTTAAGCAGTAAAGACTCTTAACAAGCTCTGCCGTAAAAGACCCTGAACCGAAAAGTAAACGTTTACAGAGGGGAGACTACATTCATGGTGCTGACCAGTCACTAATAGTAGCCTCCAGCTTTAATGATTTGCACAGACGACCTGGACAGGAAAAATAAAAGGCCTTCCAAATTGGTGCCGCGCATCAGAATTCGGGGAAGTGAGGCCCACACTCAGGAAACGCCACATAACTACTGAAGGGAATGAAAGAGAAAAGAATCTCACTAGGACTTTTTGGAGGAGCTAAAGGGAACTAAAATTTGGAAGGAAAAGTGCACGAAAAACCCCCACACAAAACAAATGAAAAATAAGTTCACGTCATAAGGGAGAATGATCTTCACGCAGAGCAGGAAGGCCAAATGGTCTTGTTAGTAGGTGGTTTCCCAGTGCCAACACCCAGCAAACAGCTGCAGGGAAAAAGGTAAACAGGATGCTGGAGGGAACTGGGGATGATATAATATTATAGGAAGCGCTGTTATTCCTATATAAGGTTTAGATTAAAATCTCATTTAGGTTCACTGCTTTACTAGCTTGAAAAAAGCTGACACATTTTCAGCCTTTTTTCCCATGTAGAGAATTTATGAAATCTCCCTTTAAAGAAGTCACATCTGTCACATTTGAAAGTGTACATACACACACACACCTATAAAGAAACAAGCATAGCTGTGATTTTAAAATATGGAGTTGCATTCTCTCCGATGCCAGATTTTCTGTTTGATAACAAATTAGAAACTTCAAGGAGAATAATATTCATTCTTTTACATCACAGCAACAGCCACAAGAACAACAGTGGTTATTCTGATTTTCTCATACATTGTAGAAAGAGAGCTAGGTACTCTCTCCCCTCTGCCCCCCTCCTCCCCAAAAAGAGAGTTTTTATGTGGCATTTACTGTATACTAAGCACTATTCTCTATGGCAGTGGTTCTCAACCTTCCTAATGCCATGACCCTTTAATACAGTGTTGGGGTTCAGCCCCAGCAGGTCCAGGGGTTCCCAAAGGTGTGGCCGGAGTTGGCAAAGAAGGAATGACACAGAGACAGCGTTCAGTTCATCAGCAGCCTAGCCAGGTTCAGTCTTTATTGTCCTGTTACATCTGTATTTATACCAGTTGATTTTAATCCTATCCATTCTATTCCAAAGGTTAGGGCGTTTGTTAGTCTAGTTCTGTTGAGTTTAATCCTGTCTAGGATTAATCTCTGTGTTCCATTATAAGGGCTATTCTAAGGTTACTGCTCTACTGATAAGCTACAAGGAAGTGACTGAAGGAGATTATCCTACCCAATAAAGGTTATGTCCTCCCAGCCTCGCTGCTTGCCTTCCCTGGGACTTCCCTGTGTCGGTGAGTCTCCAGGGGTATAGGGTTTGGTGCTTTCCCTGGTGGGAAGACCCCTGGGGATGTGGGCCCAACAAGTCCCAAATTTATTGCCAATAGTCTTAGTCCAAGTTCTTCATAAATAGTACATGGTATTTCTGTAACACTAGGGGGTTTCACTGATTTATTCTCTTCCTTAGTCCTGTTAATCCCTAACTCCAGGGAAAAAATCCTCACCTGGGGAAACAACCTTTCTCGGGGAAGTGGTCCTGTTTAAAACACATAGCGCTAAGAGGGGGAGCAAACATATGCCATATATGCCAGGTCCCTTGAAACATAAGCTGTGCAGATGTTTCTTCCCTGCAGTGACTGTGTCAAGCAGCAAGGATGGACCAGCTTCCGGCAATACAGTTCCTCATGTTGTGGTGACCCCCAACCATAAAATTATTTTCATTGCTACTTCATAACTGTAATTTTGCTACTGTTATGAATCATAATGTAAATATCTGATATGCAGGATGTATTTTCATTGTTACAAATTGAACATAATTAAAGCATAGTGATTAATCACAAAAACAATATGTAATTATATATGTGTTTTCCAATGGTCTTAGGCGACCCCTGTGAAAGGGTCGTTCGACCCCCAAAGGGTCGCGACCCACAGGTTGAGAACCGCTGCTCTATGGTTTACGTATATTAACTCTTAATCCCAACACCAATTGTATGAGGTAACGACTGTCATTGTTTCTTTACAAATGTGGAAAACCAAAGCACAGAGATTAAGGGACTTGTTCAAGGTCACACAACTACTGAGTAGTGAAGCTGGGATTTGAACCTAGGTTGTCCGGTTCCAGAGTCTGAGCTTTGGAACAGTGAACTCTGCCTCTAGCAAGGACGCCCTGAAACACACAGAGGAACTCGTGCTAACAGTAGAGGTTTGACGTTAACTGCATGTTTGGGTGAACTATCAGATTACAAACTAGGCTGCAACATAGGGTTCATTTAAAGTTAATTTTAGAGGACCCCAAATACTTTATCAAAAAACCTACAGAGTCAACTTTTCCATGTTTTGTTTTCTCTAAAGTTACCTTTCTTCTGAGGTAAGAGCAATCCCCAGTGTAGGTATACTTCCTTCTAGGAACCAGGCAGTCACCTCAATGTGTCACACTTAAGTCAGATATTTCTGTAGCAACTGTGAAGGAGCCATCATTATATAAGACTAAGAGTTGGGGAAGAAAAGAAAACTGGATCATAAAAATCACAAGTCTTGGGCAATAATTTTAATGCTTTCAATCCTCCCCTCTCCTCTTAGGTTTTGAAATATTTATTTCAGTTCCATTAAAGGCCACTTTCCAGATCAAAGAGAGCCAATGAGCTGCCAATGAGCCAAGTTCACTTCTAACCCATCAGTACCTCTGGTCTCCACGGAGACTCCATTCCATCCCGGGGCCCAGCTGGAAACACGCATCTCAAGTGAGCCAGTCTTAAAACCAGTTTAGCGTGAACATTTTCACCCTGTAACCTTCGACTTAGTATTGAAATAGAAAGCAGCATGTTTGTGTGATGTCCATCATGTTAGAAAGAAACAAAATCTGATAACTACCCAACCAACACGGGTAAGGAAAGTGGGATTCATAGTTTTGAAAACATTTAGATGCTTACTGGGAATCTTACCCCACACACTAAATAATCACTGGTCACCAAATACAATGCCGAGTTACTATTTCCCTGAGTACTATAACTATAAGCTACATTGTCTAGATAGTAATTTTGATGAGTATGAATGTCTTTGATCAGTTTTATAAATCCCTTAAACATCTGAAAAACAATTTTATTGAATGTGATTGTGTGTTAAGAAGCAGTGCTTAACTGCTGTAGAAATTCTGCCCTAATGCCTATCTCTAGTCTTCTCTGAGAGATCCTTCGCAGTCCTTTAGGGAAAATGAGTTTCTATTGGTGGTTACTTTTATTTTTCCAAACTACACAGATGCTAATGAAAACTGGCTGGTTGTTTGTTTAAAGAAAGTCATGAAGGCATTTGGAAGTGTCTTTATGGGCCTGGTTCCAGGTACTTTTCTTTTCACACTGTTGGTGAGAGAGAGGGCTAATACCAACAGATAGCACAGATAACACAGGAGCCATTCTATAATGCATCATTACTAACTTCACAGCATTTTCTATAATGCATGTTTGCTAATATTAACAGAATGTTGTTTTTTTAGAAACTAAAGGGCCTTCTAACTTTGGTAGGGTGATCGTGTAGGAGAAGGGACATGGTGGTTCTGGTGATTGTAGGGAATAAAAGCTGGGATGGATGGGAAGAGCAGTTTTATTTGAGAAGTGAATTTTCTGCCATTGGCTATATTCACTTGTCAGGATGGTTGTGGGATAGAGGGTAGAGGTCAGAGACAGTTGATGACAGTGTCCTTGTCATAAGGTTCTAAGACTCTCTCTCTCCAGGGTTGACTTTTTATCTATATGGTATGATTTATGAGTGTCCTGAACCTTTTATCTCCATATCAACATCTTGATCACAGCTATCGACACACAGCTCAGAACAGCATCTGGCACATGGTAGGTGCTCAGTAAATGTTTGTTGGAATGAATGAATGAATGAATGAACGAACGAATGAGTCAATGAACCTGGCAGCTGTGGTTGTTCCTTCGCCCACTACTTCTGGGGATATCAACAAGCAAACGTGCTGGAATTTGAAAAGCTTTGGTGGGAAGTGATGGAGAATGTTGGCTTCTTAGCTCACAGGATTATCCATTTTCTGTTGTTTCTTGGGAGGACCCTTGGTCTTGGCTTTCACACAGTGTTATATAGAATGGCTGGGAGACAGCCAATTTGGGCTTTTTCATCTACCAAACAAAACAAACCCAAACATTTGACTTGATGGCTGGAATGCCCAAGTGGATGATCTCACTCAGGCCTTTCAACAATGGAATGAGACCCCTGGTCTCCAGCCGCTTTCTCTCGGTGGGGGTGCAGGAGGAGTGGTGGGCTGGAATGGAGGGACAACAAGTATTAAAGGATGAAAAAGAAAATTATTTTAAACTAGCAAACACCCTTTTCAGGGATCAAATACCACATGTAACCCTAACTTACAATATAGAGTTCTATAATCAAGTGTTGCTGTATTTTTGTAGTATAAGGAAATAACACTTTAAAAAACACACACCTTCTTTACTAAGTGACATTTTAGAGTTCATAATATTAATATTTTCTGGCCTACTTGAATGAATACAAATAGCAGTTCCATAAGCAGAGACCAAGGCACATACAGTAGATCTGAAGTGATACCTTTAGAAGATTACACACCTGAGTTAATTCTATGCCTGAGAACTGAAGGTGAAACCACAGGCTAGGAGTGAATGTCTGGTTTTTGCTCTTTCCTGTGCAAGTGTGCTGTGCCTGGGACTCTCCCCAGAGGGAGGTCAGCTGAGGTTTCAGATTGAAAGAGTGGTAAGAAATGGTGGTGTTTCTCAGAGAGGGGGCCTCGGAGGGGAACCAGGTGACTGGAAGCACCTTTCCCCGCCTACACAAGAATGCCAAACATCAACCATCTTCCCCCCTTCCCCCACACCTGTGTAGTTTATGGAAATGGAACAACACCAGTGGGAACACTCCCAGGGTTTCTAGGGGACACATTGTATCTTGAGACATCTCATCTGCAGAGCCTATTTAGGTGGACACTGTGGGACACTTACTTAGGACAAATAAAACTTCTTTGCGTGCAACTGGAAAGAGAAACTATGCTGTGTTCCTTTCCAGAACTGGCCGTTTCCACGGCATGCACTTTGGCTTCAAACCAACTTAACCACAGGTGAGTTCCACCAGACTTACATCCCTCCAACTACAGATCTCTGGCGATAGCACTTTCGAGACTAAAATGTCATTCACTAGTGTTTATTGACTAGAAAAATAATGCAGTTATACTCATCAGCAAAATATCCAGGAGCCAGAGGGGATGTAACATGACAGTAATTTTGAATATGGTTAGGGTTAAAGCCCAAGGCGATCCAGGAGGAAAATGAACCGCATGACTTTAGCCGGGGGACCAGCAGGGCCTTATCTGCTATCAGCCAGGAAGGAGCCTGGCCTTCCATACTCTGCCCCCAGCGCTAAACCGCCTTCGGTCTTGCATACACGCCCCTCCTCAGTAACTGGACCCACCCCAGCCAGACTCTGACTACCAACCTTTTTTCTTCTTCTTCATGATTTTTCATAGCTAACGGACTAAATGAAAGGGCAGAACAATTTTTATCATGATTTTCCTGAGGCTGCTTAGCCCAACTACCCCCTTCATTTCAGTCAGTTCTGTGGAAGCTTGTGCTTCTCCATTTTAACGAGGCTACCATACACTGCCCCTCACCCCAAGCCTGGCTCTCACCCCTGACTAAACACCTCTCTTGGTCCCCTCCAAGGAAGCTCACTCCACAGACTCCTGAGAAATCATTCTCTTACTAAAGACTTGCTGAGATGAGGGGTGGGAGTGGGTTGGGGGTATGGAGGTGGGGGTTACATCACCCACACACAGAATTTCACATAGAAAAGTCCCCTAACTTGTCTCTTTCCCCCAAGTCTTTCCCTTTGGACCCTTCCCCCAGTGGTCCCCTCAGCATCAGTATCCTAACCTTCTCCCTCGCCCCAAACTCCCCATTCCCACCCTCGTCCTCCTTTGCTTATGCAAAGTCATTTAGGTCCTGGGCCTGCAGAGGCAGGATGACTGTGTGAGCGCCAAAAATAAGAGCTCCCCCGGCCACCAGAACCCCTCCTGGTGGAGGAATTTTAAATATCTCATCACTTTTCTGTTTTATGTTTTTTCGCTACACAAACTCATCGGAGCCTTCCTCGAGGTTCCCTTGCCCGCCCACATTTTTGTTGGAGGCAGCTTCTCTTTGTGTTGCACCAACTTCTGGGATGAACTCGATTCTACAAACAGACACTCATGGACCCACATCAGCATAGCCCCTGAGTCAAAGTTCTGAGTCAAAGCTTTTGGTGACCCCCTCATGGGTGTGCAGCCTACGTGGTGGCACAGAGCCCAGCGCTTTGAGGGCCCTTGCATAGTTTGATGTTCTGCTGTCACCATCCAGAAGTTCTTATTAAGTTTGAACAAGGGGCCCCGCATTTTCATTTGCACCAGGCCCTGAACATTACATAGACAGTTCTGTCTACACATGGCCCTCATGGAAAATCTCCCTTCCTCACATGCAGTTTCTCCACACTCCCCACAAGCCTTCATCTCCAGGGCCATCTGCTGTGGCCAACCTGGCCCCGGCTCATCGCGGAAGCTGGGCCTGGACAGGCAGCTGTGCAGATGGAGATGGTGGGCCTGTCCTTTGTTCTAATGAGACCACAGAAACCAGGGTCTCGGGGAAGGCAGGGGTGGGTGGGGAGAGGCAGAGAGGTGTGGGGATGGGAGAAGAGCCCCTGCGCAACCACCCACCCCACCCACATGCCAATTCCAGAGATTCCATCAGTACAGAGAAGCCCTTTGTGGTAAAGCCCTTTCCAACTGTTTTAAAAATAAGACTATTCCTGAGGGGGTCGACACCCCATATTATTGGCCTCCACCATGCTGTGAGCAAGTGTGCAAGCTGTTGTGAGCTGAGCACTGGTGGGAGCTTGGCACGGGGGCTATTTGAAGAGGGAGGGAGGGTGCTTTTGGAACTTGGAGGAGGGGGAATCACAAAGGAGAAATCTGAGGGGCGCTGCAGAGTGGGCATGGGGCTCAGGATAGAATGGGACTGTGGGAAGGGAGGAAGCTGCTGAAGGAGTATTTCTTCTAGTTCACAATTTTGCTGGACTTGAACAAAAGCTGTTCAGCTCAGCCTCTCTTGTTTTCTTGAGGTTTTTTGTTAATCATCCCCAAAGGATATTTTCATCCATTACTTTTTTTTTTCAGAGAGAGTGGAAGGGAGAGAGAGAGAGAGAGATCCACTGGTTGCCTCCACACATGCCCTGACCAGAGGACAAGGAGTGAACCGCTAGCCAGATGTGTGCCCTGGGCCAGGAATCAAACCCATGACCCTTCCATCCACAGGCCACCACTCTAACCAGTTAGCACCACTGACCAGGGCAGCTCAGCCTCTCTTGACATGCAAAAGGGTTTGAATTAGTTTCCTGTGGTGGAGATTTCATATATATATATATATAATTTTACCAATAAAACATGACTACAACCTGGGTGGCTTAAGACAACAGAAACGGATTCTTATACAGTTCCGTGGACGTGAAGTCTGAAATCAGGTGTCAGCAGGGCTGGTCCTTCCGGAGGCTCAGGCAGAGAATCCATCCCATGCCTGTTTCCTAGCTTCTGGTCTCTTCCTGGCATTAGCATTCCTTGGGTTGTAAACACATCATTCCAGTCTGCCTCCATCTTCCCTTCGTCTCCCCTGTGTCTCTGTGTGTCCGGGGTTCCTCACCCTTTTCCTGTAAGCACAGCAGTCAGTGGATGTGGGACCCACTCTAAATGCAGAATGACCTCATCTCGAGAACCTTAACTTAGTTACATCTGCAGTGACCCTATTTTCCAGGCAACACAATGACTTAGATACTTTGAAACTGCTAAGACACTAGATCTTAAGTGTTCTCACCACAAAAAAGAAAGGGTAATTATATGATATGATAGAGGTATAAGCTAAAGTTATGGTAGCCATCAGATTGCAATATATAAATGTATCAAATCAACACGCTGTACAAATTAAACTCATATGATATTATATGTAAATTATATCTCACTTTAAAAATATTTTTTAAAAGACTCCATTTCTAAATAAGGTCACATTCGCAAGTACACGGTTTAGGACCCTTTGGTGCCACAATTCAATATATAGGGTTCTCGCATTTTCAGTTCTGTTGGCTTCTTATTCACGCTTTACTTGAACTTTTGAGCTGTGCTTTTTCCCTTGACAGAACTCCTGAGATCCATTATTAAACAATAATAGCAGCAGCTCTGCAAACCCAAGGCATGTTACAAGTGTGCCCCTCAGGAGGCTGCAGGAGCTCCCAGTGGCCCAGGAGAATGGGAAAGAAACAATAGCAAAACGCCTTTGATCCCTTCAGTAGAAGAGTTTCAATAAGAGCCAAACCCTATGCTTTTAAAATTGTTGTACATTAGTCAGAGCATAGAAATGTGAATGTTTACGATCCTGAAACTAAAATGGAAAAGTAACAAAAATGCAGTTCTAGGAGATTTTCATTAGATTCATGGGTTTGTTGAAAAATATCGAAAAGCCTAACACAGTATTTGTGAATAAAACCTCTAATGACTAAATCCTATCCGCCACTCCCGTACCAGGCTTTTAGGAAAAATTTGCTTTTTGGAAAATTATACCCAAATGATACCACAGAAGAACAATCAGAAATTATGCATGATTCCTAATCACTAAGGAAAGGTTTGATTACTCTGAGCGATTTGGCATAATAAAATTATTAACACTTGGAGTGGGGGAAACGAGTTAAGTCGGCTCGCGTGAATTGCGCGTACTCCGCGGGAGCCGTCTTAACTCGGTTCATAGATTTGCGGTGGAGTGCGGGAAACGTGTAAACTCGGGCCGATTGTAACTGCGTATTACCAAATATTTGTTTGTTTGCCGTTCACAAAGATACCTACCTGCGTATGCGAACCGTTTCATACCCATTGGGGTAATAGGTATCATAAAAATCCCTGATTTTGCGCGGGAAACCTAAATAATTGCCCGCGCCAGCTTATATTTTGGCGGGAAATTCACCCCACACCGGAGTGTTAAAACAGGGAAATGATCTTATAAAAAGTTAGGGTTCCTCCCCCTCATTAATCTTCACCACTTTGGGTCATTTCTGTTCAAGCATCATCATGGCTTGGATCAGGGCTACAGGATAGTCTGTAGATTTGAGATGGAAATGAGCTCCTCTGAGTGCCAGTTCTACTTTCTCAGAGGCCAGGCTACCTCCCATTTCCTTCTTTTATGTGCAGAAAATCCCCAAAACCCCAGTGTGGCTCATGCATCCTAATCACATTTTGTGACTGGTAATATCACCATGCAATTAACTTTAGAAATGTTTTCACGGAAAAATAAACTAAAAACAATATCCCAGAAAATTATGAGAATGATAAGAAGGAGCTCTGCCCTAACCGGTTTGGCTCAGTGGATAGAGCATCGGCCTGCGGACTCAAGGGTCCCAGGTTCGATTCAGGTCAAGGGCATGTACCTTGGTTGCAGGCACATAGCCAGTGGGGCATGTGCAGGAGGCAGCTGATCGATGTCTCTCTCTCATCGATGTTTCTAACTCTCTATCCCTCTCCCTTCCACTCTGTAAAAAAATCAATAAAATATATTTTTTAAAAAAAGAAGAAGAAGAAGGAGCTCTGTTAGATATTAATAAAGGAAAGGAGTAAAGGGAATCAGACATTAAGAAGCCTAAACAACTTGAACC
The DNA here is from genome assembly GCF_028538775.1 of Myotis yumanensis. Lineage (NCBI taxonomy): Eukaryota > Metazoa > Chordata > Mammalia > Chiroptera > Vespertilionidae > Myotis > Myotis yumanensis. The sequence continues at coordinate 41,997,205 of NW_027223755.1, forward strand.
TGCTTTTCTAGGAAGCTATAGCTTCACACACTGCCCAGGGAAGCACCAGTGGGTTCTCTCTGCAGATTACCAGGGGAGGAATCTATATATTTAAAGCCTAAGCAACCATTCAACCTGTAGCTATGACGTGCACTGACCATCAGGGGGCAGACGCTCAATGCACAGGCATGGAAACATGGAACAGACTGATGAATCTCAGAGGGAAGGGTGAGGTGGGAGATTAACCAAAGATCTTATATGCATACTAGAGGCCTGGTGCATGGATTCGTGCACTGGTGGGGTCCCTCAGCCTGGCCTGCAGGGATCAGGCTGAAACCAGCAGTCTGACATCCCCTGAGGGGTCCCGGATTGTGAGAGGGTGCAGGCCAGGTCAAGGGACCACATTGGTGCACAAATCTGTGCACCACACCTCTAGTAAAAACAATAAAAGGGCCAGGCTTATGTGGCTTAGTGGTTGAGCATCAACCCATGAACCAAGAGGTCACTGGTTGGATTCCTGGTCCAAGCACATGCCGAGGTTGCAGGATTGATCCCCAGTAGGGGGCATGCAGGAGGCAGCCAATCAGTGTCCTCTCATTGATGTTTCTGTCTCTCTATCCCTCTCCCTTCCTCTCTCTCTAAAAAAGTGCCTCCTTAAATTGTGTGCCCTGGGCACCTCTCTTGCTTCTTACATCCAAGGAAGTCTGGTTACCTTGATGTCATGAGGCCGGAGTAGACCACAAAAGGATAGAAAGACACTGAGTGGTCCCAGTAATTCCATCCCCTAATGATTCTGCTCTTTCCAGTCCTGCAACAGACATATAACTGAGAAAATATTTTTTAAAAATATATTTTTATTGATTTCAGAGAGGAAGGGAGAAGGAGAGAGAGATAGAAACATCAGTGATGAGAGAGAATCATCAATAGGTTGCCTCCTGCATGCCCCTCACTGGGGATTGAGCCTGAAACCCAGGCATGTGCCCTGACTGCAATCAAACTGTGACCTCCTGGTTCATAGGTTGATGCTCAGCGACTGAGCCACGTCAGCCAGGCGAGAAAGTCTTTAAAATGACTCCAGCCCCAGTCACTGTGTGAATGTAACATCCTGAGATATCCCACAGCAGAACCCCCCAGCCAAGTCACCCACGGAAACAATGAAATATAAAAAAATAATGATTGTTGTTTGAAGTCACTCAGTTTTGGGTGATTTGTTAGGCAGTAACAGTTATAGACTTTATAGAAAGCTAATATGGGCACTCTCAAACCTTGCTAGTGGCAGATTAAACTGGTACATCCTCCTTGGAAATGGGCAGTTTACTAATGTCTAATCCAAATAATGCAAACTCATGCCCTTTGTCCAGAAATTCCGCTTTTAGAATTTTCCCAAAAAATATAGTCACACATATGCAAAATGATATGCGTACAACACATTTATCACAGTGTTGTTTAAATAGAAACAATTAGAAACAACCTAAAAGGCCATTAATATGGGCCTGTTGGAGGAAATTATAACATTCAATGGAATGCTGTTCAGTTCAACAAAGAATGAGGGTATTCTTTATATGATGATATAAAAAAAATCTCTAATGTAATTACTAAGCAAAACAATAATAAGAAAAGATGCAAAGCAATGTGCAGAGTACACTGACAATTATGAAAGAGGAGGGAGAAAAGAAAATCTGTTCATAATTGAATGACTACGCATAGATTATCTTGGCAAATTACACAAGAAACCTTCAGATCATTGCCTGGAGTAGAGAACTGATGGCTGATAGGAGTGGGAGGGTGGAGGCTCCCTGTATACCCTTCAATACTTCTTAATTATATACCAGGTGAATGTATTACCTAATAAAAAAATTAAAATTAACTTTTAAAAAAAAGTTTTCAAGTGTTTTCACTTAAAACGAACACTGCCCGCACTTTTCGATAGAAGAGCTGGATCTTCCAACTGGGGTCCTGAGGATCAGGAAGAGGTTCTTGCAGGGTGTGTACACACAGGGAGGAGGTTGGGAGAATCAGTTTCTACATATAGAATGAGCACACGTGCTCCCGCCTGGAGTTCATTTGGCTGGGAAAACACCTTGCCAGGCTGGTTCTGTTTCCTGGCTGCTTCTCTCTCAGCCTTCCTTCTCTCATTTGACCGAAGGCGGGCATACTTCTCACCTGCCCTGCATTTTCTTCTGGGTGTTACCGCAGAGTGGAAAGACCCCTGAGAGGCCAAACAAAGGGACAATTCAAAATACTGGCATTGGTTTTGAGAAAGAACAACTTTAAAGATTAGGAAATAGGTCCTTTCGCAAGTCTAATTCCTGCAAAGGATCGTTTCCAAGATTTTGCTTTCAAAAACATTGAAAGCGGACCTGTTGAGGTATCAGCAAACAGCACATTAAAAGTTATTTTTGATAATGGACCACAAGGCCATTTTTTAAAAAAATTATCTTTATTGTTGAAAATATTACAGATGTTCCCCCATTTCTTCCCCACTGACCCCTATCCACCTGCATCCACCCCTCCCAGGCCTTTATTGTCTGTGTCCGTGGGCTATGCATTTTTGCATATAAGTTCCCTGGTCAATCTCTCCACACCGACTCCAACCCTGCCTTCCCTCTGAAATTCGTCAGTCTGTTCATTTTTTATATGTAACTCAGGACTTCAAAGAAACGAGTGACTTTGCCATATGTTTATTTATATAAACAACATTCCTCAACACTGACATTTGTAAAACCAAAAAAAAAAGAGAAATAAAATTGATGTGATAAATTATACACAGTCATAAATAACTGAAATTGCTTAAAAACCAAAACAGCCCTATCCATCTTACTAAGAGATACATTTTCAATAAAATTACTTTAAGGTTTAATGAGTATATCTGGTCAAAACAATGGTAGTGATAATGTCATCTAAAGTCCCCTTTTCCCCCCCTTAGAACATTATGATCACAGGAAATTTCTTAAGTTTCAATCTGTTTACATATTTTTATTACATTAAAGTACAATAGAGTGATTGTAAAAAAGACTTTTAAGCATACAGATATATCAGGGGTCAATTGAATGAAATAAGTTCAACATGACAAGGGAACAATGTAAAATTTCCATGTGTTAAAGAATTAACTTATTGATCTATTTTAAAAATGATGATAGTGGGTATAAAATGGCTGTGGTATTTGGATACATTTTTAAAGAATGATATAACTCAGTTTTTAAAATGTTATATCTTTTGTTGAAAAAGCATTTTAAATAACATAAAACTGTATGAAAGTTCTTCAAATTCTTTAAGCAATACACAAATAAATAATTTGAACTATTGCCTTAGAGACCATCTGGTTCAGCTCTCTTTACTTTGCAAATGAAAAACTTGTCCATCAAAGTGAAAGTAACTTTCTCAAGGTCACTGAGTGACAAATGGGGCCAGACCCTGGTCTCCTGCCTCCTGGTCCCGGCAGCTAGAACTAATCCAGGCAATTTGCCTGGTAGGAGTGAGTTCCCTATGGTCCTTGGCAGGAACACCTGAGTGGTAAGGAGCAAAGGGAATCAGCCCAGATTCCTACCTGCCCTTGGGAGTGGAGATAAAACCCAAGCAGCAAATGCTGTCTTCCCACATCCTCACGGGGCATGTGCAACCTCTTGCTGCCCCCTTAAGATAAACTTTCCTTTCCCATCCTCTCACCTCTAATTTCTGTGAATCTCTTGCTTTCACTTTGCTCATCAGATGTCTTTCCTGGGAACCAGCCTCATCCCAATACCTATGATTCCAGGAAGTGCTGGCCTGGGCCCAATGAGCCGGAGAATGGAGCTGCAGGGGAGACCATACTGGCAACGTCTTTACTTTGCCTTGGTAGTTCTGCTTTTTCTCTGTTCTCACCCTAGATCTGACATCCAGCTTCACTCATTCAGATACAGGCAGGGTGGTTATGTAGTTCATTTTCTGTATTAGCACACATGTGAAAGAGAGGTGAACATAATAATTATGCCAGAAAAACAGGCAAAAACCAGGACCACCCTGGGATATATTGTCACCTTAGCTATAAGCTCCTGATGAGGAAGGAAGGAGGAGAAAATGCTTTAAAAGTTGGTTTAGGCGTGGGGAGTGTTAAAGCAGCGAATAAATCAGGAAGATCTGGCCTGGAATTGGATGATAAGACCCAAGTGAAGGGAACTGTGTAGTAATAATGTCTGTTGTGTGGGTTTTTTTGTCCAACCTTCTGGGGAGAGCCATTACTACTGATAGCTATAATTTAGGGAGTGCAAAAGAAATCCAGAATTACATATACATGGCTTTCTGATGACTTCTGTAGTAAGAGGACTTCTGACATCTCCCCAATTAAAATTACTGCTTAGACCTTCTGGAAACTAGTTACATTTTACCTGGGTGGTATCACTTGGTGGGAATATCATCAGTGCATCCTTCTTACCTTACAGAGAAGAATCATGAAAACATGGTCATAGGACAGGTAAATTTTGAAGTGGGAGCTAGAGATGACATAGTCAAAGATCCAGAGCTAAGCTGCTGAACCAAGCTTATGGGAGGAGGCAGCTATGGCTGGGAGTGGGGGTGGGGCATTCCGTATGGCCTGTTCACACTTGCAACCTCACTGAACCCTTCCTATAACCATATGGGTTGGGCACATTCTCCCCTGCGTTACCCAGGATGTAATGTCCAGATGGCTTGTTACCCTCTGAAGTTTTTTTGAAAGATCATTATAGGAGACAGATTGTGCCAGAAATCACAAGAATAACAACTTGTATGTGTGCAGTTCTCTGTGTTAGTAAGTATTTTTACATGCATTATTTTATCCAGACTTGATAAGAGCCCCATGGAATGAACTGGCCAGGTATCGTTATAATCGTTTTATAATGAACACGGCTGAGGTTCATACTCCTGACTTTGGGTTTAGTGATTTGGTACATTTCCCAGATGCTACAGTTTCTGAGAGATCAACCCTGACAAATTCCCTTGGCTTTACAGGGAGGTTAGTTCAGTCACTCCAGTTATGAATATTCAGAACATATTTATTTATAATTAGATTCACATACAACTTTTACCAAGGTCTCTAACTCCCTAAAAATCTGATTCCTGTCTACCTTTCCAACTGTCACTTCTTCCTTTTCTCTCTCTATTCTAGTGTGGTCCCCTTTCGAATCCTTGACTATGCCAAACTCTTGGCCATTGGTTGTTTCCTCTGCCTGGACTTCTTTCCCACAGATCTTTGTGTGGCCGCCTTATTCTCAGGCCGCAGGCCAAGGTTCATTTATTCAGTCTCTCCCTCTCCTGCTTATCTAAAGTGGCCTCTCTGGTTACTCTGTTATATCATTCTGCTTATTTCCTTGATTACACAGCACAACTTGCAATTCTCTTGCTTATCTGTTATGTACTTTTATCATGTTTTCTCCACTAAAACATACTAGTAAGTCCACGAGGCATATTGCTCTATTCCCAGTGCTGGTACATAGGAGGTACTCATAAATGTTGTTTTATAAATAAAACAAATAAGCAACTTCAACTGAGAATTCTGGAGTGGATCAGTGGCCAGCGAGCATTTCCACTATGGATGGTTATGCTATAATCCCAACAAGAGTTCATTCAGGAAGATACAGTTAGTCACTCATTTTTCTAACTCAAGGTCCCACAGTGATGGAAGGGAACCGTCATCGCCTTGAGAGGATCTTCTAACATGTATGTCTTAGGAAAGGGAGTGTCAAGATCGCATGGGGCAAACCTGTCAAGTCCAAATCTATGCATAAACTGATTAATTTTTTTTAAAAAAGCAAATCTCATATGCTCTCATCCAAATTTAATGGTGCAGTTATAAGCATAATATATAGGGCTATTTAATTGGAAAATAGAGCTAGCCAAAAACATCTTTAATCTGCTTTGACAAGATCCTG